>NC_069145.1:65829873-65878688 GCF_943734635.1 Anopheles cruzii
GTCCGGAGTGGCGGCGGGGTCATAGGGAGCATTTAGAAGTGATCCATTTGCTGTCCGACCGGCGCAGACACAGACACACACACACACGCTCGGTCTCCGCCGGAACTGAGCGTAGAAGCGCGGCTCCGGCTATGCTGCTGCGGATGAGGATGATGATGATGAAATTGATAGCTCGTTGATGTGTCGGGAGTCGTATGTGTGTGTGTGTGCGAGTGTGTGTGTGGGCTGAAGATCGTGCTCCGTTTGATAATCGACCCAACAACCACCTTCATGGCGGTAAGAAGAGCGAGCGAGAGCGAGGAATGGACTATCACATTATCCATTATTTTCAATTACCATATCAAATAAAGGCAATCCTTCGCTTCCACGGCGCACGGGACGCCTCTGTGTGTGTGTGTGTTGAAGAGCGGGGCACCCCACACATCATCTCCCACAAACGCACACACACACACGGCGTAAAACGCTTTCCGAGGGATTGTTTAAGGGGGCGGCCAACTTCTCGGCCTCGGGAACTCGGCTGGCAGCGACCGAGCACGGCGCGCAACGCGGCAAAGCGGATAAAATCTCCTCGTAACTAAATCCGAATCCAAATCTGATCCGATTCCGGGCTCCTCGAGGCACGTCCGGCGGCGCGCACCGCTTCCCGGCGCTGGTGAGTGTTTCAAATTTCGGTCGAATTATTTTAGATCCGCCACGGGACCACGGGACTTTATCGGCGTTTTTGCGCTCCGGATCTATGGAAATGGTTTCGTTTTTGTCGGTTCAACAAAAATTGCTGAGCTGACCATCATCGTGACTCCCTCTCTCGCGCACGGGGGCCAATTGAGCCAAAATTAGTCCCAACCTCATCAGGAATTCACGGCTTTTCACGGCCCACGGAGGGCTCCCAATCAGCCGATCTTATCTGCAGGTGAATTGGGACACATTTTAAGGCTGGCCCGGAACCGCTGGGGGGGTTGGGGTATCAAAATGGCCGGCGGGATGAAGCGGGAAATAATTTTCCAACCTTCTGGTGGCTTTCGGCCACCCAGCCACCCGTTACAACCATCGAACCATCGCGCCGCTTTACCCACTTAAAGGTAACGAACGCGAGCGGAACGTGCGATTTTCCCTTTTTTCGTTCGCTGCTCACTAATCGCTAATGGCGCTGCCAGAAGTGTCTCATGCTGTCGGCTTCCCGCACCCCACACATACACCCACACACACACACACTGTGACAGCTTATGCTGCGAGAAAAACACCGGGCTGACGTTCTGATTAGCTTTACAACTTTATGTTTGGCCCCTTCCGGGTGGCCGGCGGGTGATTCCACCCACTTTTTTGTCCTCCTCTCCGGCTTGGGTCTATGGGTTAGAAGGAGAAAGAAGAAGAAAGGAAAACCCACAAAAAATGGCGACTTGCCACGGCAAAGAGAGCGACTGGCATTGATGGCTTTATTAGGAAAAGGTTTTCCAATTTTCACGGAAACTCAACCACGAACCAGCCAGGGATGCGTGCGCGCCGGAGCGAGAAAGAGAGATGGGGGCCGGCCCCATGTGTTTATGTTTCCAGCGACCCCGAAAAAGGATCCCGGACATCGGGCCCACCGGGCAGGAGAAGCCCGCTGGTGTCTCCGGTTGTTTGAGTTTGCCCCGAAACCGATCCTGAGCAACTAAACTTATCTTTTAATTGATTCTGTCAACGCGAAACGGAATTAGCCCCGTGGCCGTGGCCGGGAGGGCGGTGGGTGGTGGGGTGGATGGAAAGTTTCCCCGGCCCGAGTATCGACGAGCTCCATTAAAACGGGATTTAGGATTATTGGGGAACGCACCGGGAGTGAAGTGAACCCTTTTTTTCGGTGGCGCCCGCCCGGCGGCCAGGATGCCCCAACAAAGGGATTCACTTTTTTAGAAAGTTGTGTGTGTGTGTTTGTGGGTGTTTGTAAACAGCCCTGCTCTTCAAGGCATCATGGAGGCGCCCGTTTTCTGAGGATGGGTCCGCGTCCCCGACAGCCCAAAGGACCTGCGGGGCGATTTGGTCCCGAAAGTTTCGTAATTCGGGGGCTCGCCTTTGGCTAGTATTTAGAATGCGAGATTTTTTATCTCATTGTTTACTCGAAGGTGAGAGATTTATCGATTAAATTTACGATCCCGTATGGCGTTGGTCCAGCGATTGTTTTGAGCACGTTTGGTTTACAATTAAACATACATTTACATTTTACAACATACATCAAATTTTCGAAGAAAAATGGGCCGATGATGCGGCCAGATGAAAATTCACACCAAACAGTCACTCGTTGCGGGTACATTGGCTTCTGTTGCACGACGTGTGGTTTTTTCAGAGCCCAAAATGCGATAGTTCTGCTTATTAATTCCACTTATTAAGACCCAGAACTTTGGATTTAAAAAAAAATCCCACTTTTCTGCAACCGTATAGCGTTCCATTTCGTAAATGTAATAGTTTTTACTAAATGTTATCAACTTTCAGAAGGAAATTTGACGTTTCAAAAGTCAAGGAATCGGAAGTTTAAAATCCGAACACTTGACGGATCACTCTAGGGGGGTCTATCTAGTGGTCCCACAGATTTGTCTACAAATCTTCCGGGAATTCAGAAGAATTTTTCATCGAAAAACTACAGAAGTAACAATAAGGATGATGGGAAGTATAAAACTATAATATTAATCCGTAACTCCGTGGCGCATACACATCTAGCAGCAACTATTATGTAAGTCGTTAACTGGTCATGTTGGGGTTATTCGTTTACTGTCACCATAATAGTCTCGATCTTGTAGTGAAAAGACGTCCTCTTTCGAGTAGAGTAATGGATTTGACAACTCCAGGCTTTTAGGTTTTCAAGAATTTAGCAGACGTTCAACGCCGTTCTGTTTAGACCTGCCTTTACTCTTTTCAACGTGTCGTTGTTCTGTTTAGTTTAGTAAATTTAGTTTTAAGTTAGGAGTAATTCTCAACTAGCTCTCAATGGGTCTTAAGTCGGGACCCAATAAGTTAATTTACTTACGTTAGTGGCGTTAGTGGTCACGAGTATTATTCACCAACGCGTTGAAGCCGATCGACTTCTATCGTGGATCTAACTGCGCAATTAGTGCCGGCTGAGCCAGTCATAGCTCCCCATTGTGTCTGAAAGCTAAGCCGCTTTTGGTGGGGAGCAGCTTAACTTGAAGCTTCTGAAGCCAGTGTCTAAGAGGACAACGGCAACCGCAACTGTACACCAAACGCGTGTCCATCCATCAACTAATTTAAACCCGAAAATGTTAACACGATTCATAAGCGATCACCGACGATCAGCCCAAGACATCTTTCTTAATGAAATGCCAATTTTCTCTCCAATTTGCACCCAACCCAGTGTCGGTTGATGATCGACTGTTGCTGTTGTTGTTGGGAGCTACAATCGACCTCGACGATGCTCGCCGTCGCCGTGGGAACCCTCTAGGCTGGCTGGCTAGAGAAAAGGGATTTGTCTTGCGGGATTTCGGACCATTGTGTCCACTTCACACGCACACACACACGCACGCGGCACTCTCTGTGCCCATATTCGACGCACAGACGCGACGTAGCCCATCATCTGCGTTTGATGCGAAGATTATGCAAAGGCGAAACAGTGCCGTCACCGATCACATCGTGGCATCGTTTGCCAGGCGAGGTCGTTGTGGAGGCTGACAAATTGTGCTCCGACCGGAGCCCCACCCAACAGCTCCCCGGCAGCCGCTCCGACAAGCCTGGGCGGCACAATAGCCAAGAATTTCGGCGGACCGATTGAAAAATGAATCTCGGCGATGGCTTTCCGATGGCCGGGCCCGCGAAGGCGACTTTTGTGTTCGATTTTCGGGAGACGGCGAGCGAGGCGCAGATTGACAAATTGCCAACAATTATGAGCTGCTGATTTCTACCGACCGACCGCGCCGGTCGTCCGTCGATCCGCGGGTCGACTCGGAAGGTGGGGCAAAAATAATCAAATCCACAACGAGCCCACAGCGGTCCTACGAGGGGGCATTAAAATTCCAAACTCCCAACCGGCAAGCGAGGGTTGCCGTTCAAGACGATCGACGATGTTGCGTCGTCGTCGTCGTCGTCGTCGACGTTTTGTATCGGCAATTTGAAACATCAATCAGCGAAAGGCCCTCGCGAGAGGCGTACCCTCGGAGCAGGAGGAGGAGGACCTCCAGTCATACTCGCGTCAGCAGCAGCAGCAGCCGCAGCCGCAACGGGAACCGTCGTTGTTTGTAAAGCCTTTTCGGAGGGCCCAGAATCTCGGCCGGTGGATCGTGATGGCGGCGCGGCCACCGATCGACGAGCGCGCACGCCGCGCATTTTGTTGGAGGCGGTCTAGCAGCCGACCACCACAGCCGCCGAACGGGGCGCATTTTTCTTTAATTAAAACATCAAACCTCCGGAACGCGCGTGTGACACCCACACGCGGGACCTCTCAATCACCCTTCTCTCGCGCGCTCTCTCTCTCTCTCTCTCTCTCTCCTTTTCCATTTTTCTCCCTCAGCTTAATGACGGGCCTGATGTGGTTTGTTGTCTGGCTCTGACACCGCCGTCGTCGTCGACGGCAGGAACCAGTAAAACCGGGCGGGAAAAAAAAGGTTAACTAACAAAATTGGAACCACAATTAAGCCATAAGCGTGGCGTGGAAACGATCATAAGCTCTTTTTTTATCCCTTTTCCGGTCACCCCCGGTCCGGTCACTCGGAGGATTTGGGGTGACGACAACGCCACCCCCCGTCGTGGTCGTTGGCCCCGCAGACGTTCCCGGTTGGCTGTGGATCTAAACCGGGCCCAAGACATTACCAATTTGGGAGCACATTTGGAGCTCATCAGAGGAGTCTTCTTTGCTGGTCAGTACAAGGCTACAATGTCAGTTGCTGCTTCTTGTCACTCTTGAATTTTGTCCGATCAGCAGTGAAATGATCAGCGATATCGAATTTCTTTCAGCACATCCTTCGACAATTCTGCGGCAGACAGATTGAGGTTGTGTTTGTGCTAACAAATCTCGATCAGAAGCCATTCAAATTTGGCGCACGACTTTGCGTGACTCCTGACTTCAATTACAGAGTTCAAAATAAGACATCAGACAGTCCAGAACTGTCATTCCGGGTGGGCACTAGCATCGCATGGAAAGCTTCAACTTCGACAAGGTCCCAAAGACTGGCCCAGCTTGGGCGGGTCTCTAAGACATCCGCGGACGCCATGGGGACGGCAAGACCAGAACCTCAACAACACTCTCTAATCTTCGGCTCGACACTTAAGTGAAACATTTAAAGACAAGACCATAAGACCACGGAATTGAAGAGACCAAACTGGAGCACCACCGGGAAGGCGCGAACAGAGTGGGGCGGGTTGATAAGAGCGCGCCTCAGCCAAAGTCGGAGAAGTTGAGGAACAGAAAAGAGAAGACCAACAACAACTCAGCCACACTAAAGCACACTGGGTGATAAAATGGATAGAAAACACATGTCAAACCGTCCACTAAATCGGTGCTGAAAGGTACCGCCGGACGGGAAGGGGTCTCATAAAACCAAGATAGAGAGAGAGACAGAGAGACAGAAACAAGGCCAGAAAGTAAGAAAACCGCCAACAACTGGCCCACCGGGGTCCCGACTAGAAGGAGAGAGAGATATAAGCTTCAGACCGGTGGAATGCCGCTGCACCCGGCCCCCGGCCCGACCCGGATCCGGGTATGCCACGGACGGAGACCACGGATGGGGGACCCGTAAATAGATGCCGAAATTAATATGTTAAACAAGCTGTTAAATTAGACGCAAATTAATAGAAACACTCGCAGCGGAACTGCCGCTTCGTGAGCATAAAATTATCATTAATAAGCCGCGAGAGCTGCGAGCCACGATCGCGGGCCGGCCGCCGGGGCCGGGCCGCCGTGACTTGTTCCCGGGGACTTAATTAGGCCACGAACGACGAACCTGTAGCTGTGGTGGATCTATTGGGATCTCCGTGAGCTGTGGCACCGGGAGATCAGTTTCGTGCCGTGGATTTTCGAGATTCCTTCGCGTCGGGATTCTTTATGCTGCGCGCCGTGGTGGGCGCACCGGTGGGCCGGTGCGCCCATTACACTCCACTGGTGGCGTGCGCGCGACCACGCGCTGCACGAGAAAAAAGGGCCCACAAACTCCCGGCGGCCCCGTGATCCCTTCGACGGTCCTGTCTTTATCAACAAGAGAGAGAGAAGACAAAAAACAACAGCCCAAAAACAAAACGGAACAGGTTGACGGGGGCGCCCCCAAGCGGGTCGGTCGTCGGACCTGCGACGAGTTGTGAATGTAATATTCCGTTTGACCAGTTTTTTTTTTCGGGCGTCTCGTTTTCTCGATTCTGCTTCCCGCGACTTAAAGACGTGTCGGAAATTCGATCTCCTCGAAACCTGGCTGGCAGACGCAGCCGCCCCGGGCCAGGTCGCCGGCTGATGGCGCTGGACGGTGCGCCGCTCGTTAATCCGTTTAGTGAAATCTGGTGCCCTCTCTCGTTCTCGTTCTCTCTCTTTCTCTCTCTATCTGGCGGCGGCAAGGGAGAGAAAGCGCCCCAGCGGCGGATTGGGAGCGACCGAGAGCAACCTAATATGGCCACCGGCCACCTCGACAGCACCCGCGCCTGGCTAGATCTGGCCATAGATCGGATCGGTCCACGGTTTCGGGTGGAACCGCCTCGAACCGGGATCGTGATCGGCTCGTTTGCCTTTGCCGTCCCAGTCCCGGTTGTGGGAAGGAAACGTCGATAATTTTGACACATACCTTGACGAGATAATTATCAATTTGTTCACCCGCCAGGTGTGGGTGGGTGTGGGTGGATAACCACCACAGGGGGAGGGGTGTGGGGGAGTACCTTCCCGTCCGCCCACCATCGTGGTCGGGTGTCCCGGAGGAATTATCTCGTTCCTCCGGAATCCCCCCGAAGAGAGTTCGTTCACGTTCGAGGTGCGTTTACAGCCACGGATCGGAATGACGTTTTGCGTTTCTCCTGTCAAATTTGCCACCCTTCTGCTGGTGGACACTCTTTTCGAAAACACACACACCCCGAGCGAAGTATGTGACAGTTTCATTTGACAAGGTTTTTGGGGGGCCACTCGAAGCGTCGGAATCTGGTTTTTGTCACTCCACCGTTCGGAAACCAGCGCGCCTTGCTCCGCGGTTCCACGGTTCCACTCGGTGCTCGGTCCATTTGATAAGTTTCTGTTTTCTCTCCCCACCGCCCGGTCGATGTTAACGCGTTTGCGCTTACCCCTGGCCCTGCGCTGGACCCACCCGCCTTAACCCGCCTCTCGCTTCGCGATCGCAACGAGCGGATCATCGTAATAAATTTCATTATTTATGATGGCTCGTTTGGATTAACAGCATCGCCCCGGCCGCGGCCTCCACGTTCCGCTGGGCCGGCTCGTTCCGCTGATCACGACAAATTTTCGGTGTATTAGTTGGCCGGCCACGGCTGCGATCACGGCGGCGGCGGCGACGGCGGCTCGAGCAACACCTTTTTTATGATGATCGTTTTTAACCTTCTTCCATTCCGCTTCTCGATCACTTCCTTCTTTTTTTTGGGGTTGCTTTTTATCACTCTCTTCCTCCCTCTCTCCCTCGCACGCGTTCCCACTCTCTCTTCCTATCCGCCACTCTTGTTGATTCCTTGTTAGTTAGGTTCGTCGGCCGGGCTCTGTTCCAAATTCCACGCAAATGAATCGCGATCGCACGAAGATCAAGCCGTGAGCGTGAGCGGATCAATCGGTTCGTTCTTTCGACCGTCCCGCCAAAAACGGGGTTGTCATCGTCCTGCTGCTCAAGAATGCGATGCTGATGATCATGCTGATGGCGATGCTGCTGATGGCACTGCGTGCAAGTTTTCGAACCATTTACTGCCGCGGCGAACAGATGCCCTTGTGAAGGCAGATGAAAGATGCATTTCAAGTGCAGCCCTCTCGGAAGGATCGTTTTTTTCCTGGCCCCACATTCGTTCCGTGTCGGATCGATTTTTCTCTTAGGCGAAGGCCGGTAAGGCTAAGGGTGTGTGTGCCTTTCGAAAGGCTTTTGGACCAGATCAGGTCAGTGGAAAAGTGTTTACGTTTTGATCCATCTTTTGATTGCCTTTCTATAACCAATTTCGGTTTGCCATTGTTAACCAGAACTTTACGTCATTTGATGAGAATTTTAATAATCTTAACGGAAAAGGACTGCAATGCAGTTACTTTCGGAAGCTGCATTGTTGAGCGATTATTGCCTACTAGAAGGAACTGGGACTCTGGTGTGCCAGACATTATTGTTGCCTGTAAATTGGTTCTCGGTTAAGAAACGAACAACAACAACATCTTGTGTTACAGGGTTACACAATCAAAATGGCAGGAAAACTAAAATCTCGTATTGATTTAGCGAATCATAGCTCGAAACTGTGACGATAAGGTAATGCCATGTCCAGCTATGTGTTCCTAATTCTTGTCTCGATAATTCTGTTTTAAATAGAAGAACATAAAAATTGATCATTATGCAGAATGCCGTAGGATCGCATAATGGACTTCTCTGTTCGAATCCCACCATGCGCTACACACTACCTTTTGGCTGCTTTCAAGTCATTTATTCAGGGTTCGATGCGCTTCACTCAAGAAAGCAATCATTTACACATTATCCTGTAAAATAACTCAACTGGTGTGACTTTCATTTAAGCTTAACATCCTTTTATGACATACTGAGCTTATCGGGCTGCCATTTGTTTCTTCAAGGTCCTAATAGCTTACGAAATTTCCAAATTATGGCTGATACTTCAGTTTTGGAGAACTCTCGTTGCTGAAACGTTGATAACTGTAGACACGATTATTGCCATAAAATGACCTGTTTCAAAATCAAGAGATGATCAGTATTAATGTGAAAACCAAAACGCTTCCCAGCGGCAGAACCACGTGGATACTTTGTCAATGACCCAATGAATTCTTCGCTATTGTTGAACGATCGAAACGAACGAAACTGATCGCTCGAATAAAGGGTTTTTGGGTTACGGAAACGAAGCCATCCCATTCTCCCCACGTAATGATCCCGACCTCGAGACTTTTTCTCGATCCGGTCCTGCGAACGCACCGATCTCCGCGTTGTGTATCAATAGAAAATTTAATCGTTATTTAGCGCTTTCTTTAACGTGCCTGTCACACGCTTCACTATCGTAAGTATTGAAACACGATACGATCGTAAAAATATCCCCAAATTCAAAATAGAATCATCGATCGTCACGACGGCGACCGACAACAAGACTAGACACTTCGAAACGCAACACAGTTCCGATGCCAATAGGACACCGCCGAATGGCCGAACGGCCGGTGAATTAAATCTATTTGATTGTGGCAAATGGATTGCTTTCATTTTTCTAACCACCGCACCAAACAAGGAGATTCCACCGTTAGCGAGGGTCCTTCGCGTGGCGCAATAATGAAAATAAATAGCCTGCCATCGAGAGCAATAGAGAGAGACAGAGACACACACGAAAAAAAGAATGTTGTTTTGACAAACGGACGACGACACCGGGATCGCTTCTCCCATCGGCCAGCGTCTATAACCCCCGTGGGCCCCGTGACGACAATCACGAATCACGAACGGCGACGACGACGACGATGAGGGCGGCTCTCGATCTTCAATCACGCGCGCAATCATTTCCAAAAATGCAGAAAAACGATCGGCCAACGCGGCGGCGGCCATCATCGCTCATTTCCCTGCGGACCGCAATCGAGGGGAACGAATAAATATTATCTTTAAAGAGAAAGAGAGAGAGAGGGAGTTCCGGGGGAGGGAATCTCGGGATGAGTTGACGGTTTTCTCACCTCACGCGGGGCCAACGAGGGTGCCCGACTTGGCGTCCCAATCGGATCAATTGCCGATCGAGAGCGCAAAGATGGAGATAAAATAATAATAGCTGAACGGATCACAACTGGGCGAAGAAACGAAAAACGCACCAGCATAAATGGTTCTCGGGCCCGGGAACCTGTGTGTGTGAGCGACATACACAATAGAAAAATAGAACTCCTCCAATGCCCTGTACAGTACATCAAAGCCAATTTCTTCGGTCCGGTCCTGGACCGGATCGGACCAGCGTCCCGATCTCTCTTGAGATGATCGAGAGTAAATAAATGTAAATGCCAGCCAAGGTCTCTAATCATTCGTCGAAGGCGCACGATACCGGCCAGCCATCCGTTGACTGCCTGCCTCGATCGGCTCATTTCCACGTTTACAAATCAACATAATTTCCCTGGCCAGACCCCCCAAACCAGACCCACCGCCTCGGGCGTCTCGGCCACACGTTTGGCGTCGCTCTGTTTTCGGACATTCACGACCACGGGGCAACCCCTTTCATCCATCATCATCCTGCGCTACACGGCGGCGGCGGCGGCGGTGCGTTCTATGCGGACCCGGACCATATCCCAAGAAGGTCGGCATTCCCACCCCTCACACACACACACACACACACACACGAGGTGATGGGGGCCCCAAACAAAAATGATAATAATAAATAAGACGGGCAACAAGAACGCATCGCATCGTGATGCTGTGTTATGCTTTGATCTATGGAGCATATCGAATAGAGCGGCGAGCAGCGAGCGGCCGAGGGCGCAGACCCAATAAAACAACACACTCACTGCCTCTCTCCGCCCCCAGCCCAACCCTGGAGTGGCTCTGGAGGTCTCGGGGCCCCAGACAAAAGATTGCCATGAATCATAGCTCTATTTATGAACTCCGACGTTCACCCGGGACTCCAGGCCAACTCCGCTTCAGGCTCCACGGGCAAATGGACGTTCGGTGCGGTGCGCGGTGATATTCGCCTCGTTTTTGGCCCCCTCCCTCGTCCGCTGATCCGATCCCGAGAGGTTCCTTACTGCCCCGTTGAACCTATTTTCTTCAAAACACCTCGGACCGGATCGCCGGACTCGGACAATCGTCGGACAATTCTCGCTCAGTTATTCGGTGGGCGAAGGTTTGAAAATTTATGCCATCTGCGGGGCGTTGGTCCTGGGACCGACAAACACTTGGACAAAACACTTTCCTTTCTGGTGGACAATCGACAAACTGCTCGGCGGCTTGAAATTTGATTATCCAGCCCGGCCCCAATTGGGCCGCTCTCGGGATTGCCCTACATATATCCGATTTCCGTCCCTAGCCCCGGTTTCGGGGGATCAATTTTCTGGCCCCGCCGCACACATACACACACGCTGACGGGCCATTGGGCGGCAGTCAAACGGAACCGGCGATAATAGAGTGACCCCGACCAGCGGCGACCCAAATCCGGCGGGCGGGCATCGTGAAAGTAGTAACGCTCGATCTATCGGGTCGTTTTATTATTATCATTCACCAGGCCAGGGCACTTATGCTGCGGAAGGGACACACCCGGCCCGGGCCCGGCCCCAAGTGGCTAACTAGCGACGTCGTCGATCCGTCGTTAGCGGCTAAATCGAGCTTGGCCGGCCCGAAACAGATCACTATCAGAACTGGGAAGGTCCCCCGGGTGAAGGTCCAGATTGGCGCATGGAGCATGAATGACCACTCGGCCAGCCGGCCGCCAGATGATGGAGTGCGCCCTAGGCCCAGGCCACGGACGGGCCCACCGTATACATCATCGAAACATCGAGCGCAAAATAAAACGACTGGGGCCCGTCTCCGACTGACCGTCGTCGGACGATGGACCGACCGCGAAGCGAAACCAGAAATCAGAAAACATGCAGAAACCAATCAATAATTTATTGTGTGCCGCGCTGGTCCCAGAGTTGGTCCCCCAACCCGGGCCCCTGCTTCATCCCGTCCCGTCCCGGGCACACCACTTTCACACACAATGCAATCGGAACTCTCGATCGAAGGGTTTTTGGGCATCTGATTACGATGGAACCGCTGCGGAATGGCGCGCAAGGAAGCAACATATAAATGCAAAGCGAGGCCGAGGCCGAGGCCGAGCATTAACTGGCCGCCGGTGGGGTGGGGTTAGTTGAGCTCTCCACCGCCGGGCTAGCGATTGCGCGAATCGCGCTTCAATGACCCGCGGCCCGCGCGGTCCATATTTGGTTTCGGTGCCTTCGGACGTAGTGCTCGGGCGCGGATAAATTCACACCTCGCTAGCGGACTTCTCGGTCCGCTCCGAGACCCCAGTAGGAGCCCGCCAGTAGTGATGGTGGCGGCCCGCGTGGCACGCTGTGTGCCATCACCCATAACTCAGCCCGCAAACAAAAGCCTCCCGATCTGTGTGGAGAGAGCGCGAAAAAAATAAATAAAAAGCAACCGAAAAAAAACAACCAATGGCGCTGGGTCCTGTCCGGGGTCCTGGGAATGCAAAAATAATAATCATCTCTCCGAGCCCTCCGGGCGCAGCTCCGTCGCCGTCGCCGTCGCCCCGGCACGGTCCCTGGCTTCGTGGCTTCGAGTGTCGTGATCGGGAGGGAATTTGAATGGCCGCCCCAAAACCGCCGTGCCGTGCGAGAGTTCGTGCCGAAAGCCTCACAACAAAGCCAGGCCAGCGCCTTCCATCGCTCTCACTCTCGCCAGTCTCCCGTTCTCACTCTCACTGGGGCGTGTTGTTGTTGTTGTTTTTTTATCAGGGTGCCAGCATTGTTATGGTTGTTGTCACAAGTGTGCCAATAAGAGGGGAAAAAAAACCGGGTCGAACCCGAGGTACAATGTGGTCAGAGAGGTTATTTTCTCCGACACCCGTACAGTGCGCGGCACGCTTATGATAGCACCCACGCAGGCGGAGCATTAGACATGATGCTACATGAAGGCGGCAATTATAGATAAGCAGATTTTCCAGGGCATAGATTGAGGATCAGCGATTGTGGAACGCAGCCAACCAGACAACGATAAGCTGGACATTGCACCAGGTAAGGACTTTCAGGTAACAGGCGGTACGTAGCTCAAGAAGGCGGATTAGATAACCTTCCTGGCAGTGTTAGTCTGCCAGGAGCCTTGTGATTACTGTTACCGAAAGATCTATTCCCAAATGCTACTTTTACAGGCGAAAATTCGGGCTTTATCCGCCAAGTAGTTTTAGAGTGAAATTCCAATCCCAATCACGGAAGCAAATCTTTACGAAAACAGTGAGATGATGTCCATATGTTTCTGGTTCGATGACAATCCGTAGATGTCAATCCAGGTCCGAAGATTTCGCTCCCAACGAAGTCTCTATCTATCTTCTACTGGAAACTTCCATAGCACGATTTTGAACGAAACCATGAAAACATAAAGCTACGGCAACCACTGTTGGATGACACGGATGGGGCCACCGAAGACCAACGCCTCCCCATCGTCCCACCTCGCCCCGCTATTGTTGGGCTACACACATATTTTTCGGGCGGCAGTCCAACGGGGAGCCATTTTGCTGCATGCAAGCTAATTGAAATCGTGTCCCTGAACTATGCCCACTGCTGTGCCACTGCCAAACTGTGCTGTGCCACCGGCAGTGACTACCAGCGGCCGACCGGCCGACCGGCCGCTCGGTCGATTGCCATCGGAGGCTGCCGGAGCGCCCGGCGGACGGCGGAGATCGGTATCGGGCGCCCAAGGATGCAACTCTTGGGAGCGCGTCGGCCCGGCGGCCAGAGGGGACCCAGCATAACACGGCACGGCTGCTGTGCGCCATGGCCTGGCCTGAGAACGGGCAGGCCGGGCCGGGCCGGGCCAGGCCGGTTGTTTGTTCGACGAACCGTGAAAAGTTGTTTTTGATCTTGTTTCCAGCTAATCCCCGTCGGTTCGTTCCCGTTCTGCCGGCTTGGGTCGTGGGTGCCCTCCAGGAGCAGCGAGCGCCACACGTCGTCGAGAAGCGGCTACAATGTCTGCGCAACACCTCTCTGGGCGCAACACCGGTCCCGAGCGGTCGAGAACTATCCCACGGTGTGTGTGTGTATGTTTGGCAATAGATTTCAGGATTTTTGTTGTCTTTCCTCTTCGGGCCCGGCTTAAGTCGCCCGGAAGGGAGCAACTAAATAGGGCGCGTAATCAGTAGTGGGTCCGTGTCCGTCTGGGTGTGGCTAATTGGGATCATCACAACGCCCCCGGAGCACTTCAAATGTGAAACTAACAACGGCGGTAAACGAAAAAAAAGAACCAAACCAGTTGCCATTATCTTGTTTCGGGAGTGCCACGGATCGGCACGACCCATCGGCATCCCGAGGCGACTGATTTACAGATTCTCATCGTTGGCCGACACAAAGCATAATGTCTTTGCCGAGGGAGAAGGAATCAATCAGAGATTGGTCGGGGACCATCACCGTAAAGCATATTCAAAAAAGGCCGATAATGGCTTCAGCACCAACGCCGTGTCCTTCAACGCCTCCCGCGCGCGCTCACGCGGGACACGCACGAAACAATCACGTTCCGCGGCGGGCGGCGTGTTGTGTTGCGTAAAGATCTTTCGGCCGTAACGCGAGGCGTCTCCCGGCACACCCAATTCGGAAGCTGCGGACAAAAAGACGCTGACAACAAGGACGTCCCCGGACCGTGGACCGTGAGGGATCGGGAAAATTTGATTCATTCTGTCGAATTTGATAAATTATCACATCGTTTCGAAGCGACCTCGGGCGCGCGCGACATGCTCGAATGATCGCAAACCGCGACGGCGATGATGATGATGATGAAGATGAATTTCGGATCCCTCGCCCGGGCGGCCGCTTGGCATTCATAGCGCAGTCCTGCGGGTTCGAAGGCAAGGCGAGAAGATGAATAAAATAATAATAACCGGAGACGGAGGCCACACCTTCACCGGGGGCCCGTAGGCCCCGTCCAGGGCCGGACCGGGTGTGTTGTCCTTCGTGAAACGTGCCGGGAACCCGTTCGCGGCTTTACCCGCGGTGGCTACCGGAATAAATACGAGTAGCGGCCACCGCCAGCCAGCATAAAGCGGAATTCTATCGATGACTTCTTTTTATGTTTTTGGTTTTATTTTATTTTTATTTTTTTTGTCACACTCCATCGGTCAGAGGCCCGTTTCCGCCCGCTTCCCGACCGGCCGACCGACCGATGTCCGGGCGGGTGTTTGATGGATGACGGAGCAACAAAACGGTAGCCGCGCGACGGTAGTGGCATCATCATCGGTGACGACGGCGGCGGCGGCACGGAAGCGGATCTCGGCCATGGCCGAACATACAGAAAAAATCACCAAAAACCCGCCGACGGAGGAGAAAGCGGGTACCGGAGGACCTCCGCTGGGTTGGCCCTCGGCGGGTCCGATGTATTATTTAAATTTATTTAACTTTGGCTCACGCTGCGACCCCCGGTGGCCAACCATACGGGTCCCGTGGCTGGGAAAAAGGCTCTTCTGGGTGAAGGCGGCGGCGGCCATTTGATTCGATTTCAATTTAACCATGGCCCGATGTGCAGCAGTCAGCAGCAGGCGCAGGCGGTCCTCCGGTCGAATGATATTATTTTATCTATTTCGCCTGTTTGGGCCTTATTTGCGCTCGATTCTTGCTTCATTTCCTATTTGCCGCAGGTGGAACGATAAGTAGTGAAGCTAAGTAGCAAACCAATTGGTAATGGTATTTTTATTTCGTTTTAATGATTTAAAAAGCACTTTCAGCTTTTGTAAACGTAATCCGTAAAGACAGTACAGTCGATAGGTGCTAGGTACAGCATTGATGAATACGGCTCAGTACGTTGTTAAAGAAAGATTTACATGGCTTATCGTTTGGTGACAAGCTTTTTATGTTTTGTTATGGTTGAATAGAATTTTTAAACCCTTTGAACGTTATCGATTACGTCTATTGATTTAAGTGAATATTCTAAATTAGTGCGACTTAAACTATATACGAATAAGTAATCCTTGACAGAAAGCACCGCCTATCACTCGTTTCAATTTGTGCGAAATCCTATTCTATCCTTAAATTTTGTGTCGCTATGCCAACATGACTAACAAGGTCAAGGCAACGTTCGATCTTGAGTCTAAGTCGATTCCAATTATACTGCAAATCGGCCGTAACTTATTATTAAACGTCGTGATTTATTGTAATTATTTAACTTATCGGGTTTAAGTTTTAATTGAAGAACTAATACTTTCAATAAAAAAAAACTATCAAACTAACATCGATCCATTTAGCTGTCATAACTTATTGACCCACGTGCTCCACCCGTCGATCGCTGACGCGATGAAGCGGGGTTCACCCATTTTTTATCACGCCATTCCATAAACATTGTCACGACAACCCCTTCGGACACTATTATAAAAGCATCAGCATGGGCTGTGACATAACACCGAAAAAAAATGGGGTGTTCCACCGCGCTCGGCGAGTGTCTCTGCAGCGAGAAGCCACGGGAGACACGCGTGCAACCCGGTGATATTTAGAGCCTTGTTCGCCCTTTGGCCACCGATCACGGTGATCAATTGATGAGTAATTGAAAACATTTTAGATAGCACCCCCCGTCGGGTTTTGGGTTACCGATAGCGATGACGATGATGACGGTGCGCGGGAGACCCAGAGACGACGGGAGATGATGACGGCCACGGCCTGATCTATCGCCATCGCGAACCAGAAAGCATCATCACAAAGCAAATAGAATTTTCTCGCGCTCACGACCCTCTGGCTGGTGTGTGAAAATGAATAAAAATTTGAATAGAATAGAGAAAGGATGCCTTTTTTCCTGCATCGGGCGTGACGTGTCGATTTATGCGCCCGCTTTTTTGGCCCACGTGAGCACATAGCACATAGCACAGGGATGGCAGCTGCCAAGCAGCACCGAAGAGGAGTGATTCCCCCGGGGGGAGGTTGTTTAGTTTGGTCTAGAACTTCGTGGTTTACTCTTTGCTATTTGCTCCGCACGCCGATCTGTTGTACGATTGGTGCTCGGCTATCACCCGGACATCTAATCACGAGTGTCACGAGTGTTTGATTCTTACATTCGACGCTTCGACACGATCGGCGCGTGATCCGCTAAAGTTTGATTGCGGTCTTGCGGAGAAGGTGTTACGACGGTGCCCTGTCCGTCGTACCCCGGTTCGGTCCAGTGCCAAAGGCGTCCGTTTCTCTGTTTTCGGTGGCACCAAACCAAAACTTGGCACCGGGCAGCTCTAACGTAATTACGGAGAAACAAACGACCGGTGGTCAC
This sequence comes from Anopheles cruzii, assembly GCF_943734635.1. Classification (NCBI taxonomy): domain Eukaryota; kingdom Metazoa; phylum Arthropoda; class Insecta; order Diptera; family Culicidae; genus Anopheles; species Anopheles cruzii. Next base: position 65,846,928 of record NC_069145.1, read on the forward strand.
CGTAAAATAAACCATTCTTGGCAGCCCAAAACGCCCGGCTAACTGGGTGCTGCTGCAGTACATCGATCAAAATTATTGACCAGACCAGACCGCTGTAGCAAAGCGCGTCTCGTGGTGCTCCTCGGCCATAACTGGGTCACAATGTTTGCGGTCGGCCTCCATAAATCCCGGCAAAGTTTGGGAGCGAGTTCGAGACAATTTCATTAAAAATGCAATGAATTGTCAAAAAAAAACCGGCCGTGGATGTTAGCCGGGCCGAAAGTTTGCACACCGTTTCCGGATGGGACACAAAAACGGGAACACTGAAACCGGAACGTTTACGTTGTGACAGGAGATGCATTATTCTACGGGCAAGAGCAGTAGGTAGGTGGAACACCTTTTTGACACGACAAGTTCGGAAATAGATAAAACTGATGTCAAAACAAAACACAATTTATGAAAACTACATCCTAGGACAAAATGGACAGTATATTCGTGTCTTGCCCTGTTTTGTTTTCATCTATGTACAGCTTAGCGCAAATTAGGTTGGTTGGTGGTCTGGATGAGTGTGGGTTTACCATCTAGTACTTTATAATAGATAATCACCAGCCAATCCCACCAAAGCCACGACAATTATTCTATTCCGAAATTCCCTTTTGACCCTTTTGTGAATGACTTAACAACAGTAAAGGACGCTTAATTTTAATCGACAAGGATAGGCTGCTGTACACAAACTATTAACTACTTGTCACTTTCATTCATCTCAAACGTTTTCCGTTTCTCGTTGCTGACGGTTTTGATAGAGAACAGCGAATTCCAACCAACTTCCATCGATCCGCAAATATGGCTCCTCGGGATAGTAATCCTGCTGAAACCAAAGCCAATTTGCGAAGACTGGAAAGCTATTGCCTGCCATGGTTTGGCGTAAAAATGGTCATCGGCTGCCCGAAAGCCCTCGGCTCGATGGCGAACCCAATCAAACCAGCCACGTATCACTTGACAAACGCAACACAAAGAGAGACCGCGTGAGTCAGGATGCAGCGAAAGGGTACCTCGGTTGCGACTGCGACGAACTCACTTCCTCGGTGGACGCAGCGGAAGCGGAACGGACCAGCAAAAGCAAAGGTTAAGGACAGCGCGCCAGTGAAGTATCGACGAGCGTGTGGCGTGTCGCTTACGAGGGACTAATAAGGATATGAGTTTTCTGCAGCAATGTTGCAATCGCCTCGTAACTCGCGACCAGCCCTTTGTAGTTCCAGCTCGTCCGTACGTGACCACGTCAAGCCCGGGTGTGTGTGTGTGCGAACAATTGTGTTTCCCAGGGAAACACACACGAGAGAGAGCAATGGGAGCAACATCAAAGGGAAAACTTCTGTAACCACATCGATGGACCAGGACGCACACACACACACACACCGTGACAGGGTGACAAGGGCCGAGTCCAAGGAAAATGGTGCTTTGTTGTGTGGAACTTGCGAAAAGTCAAACGTCAACCTTGGCCGGTGCCGGCGACTCTGGCTAGTGCGAATGGGTGAGTGTGGCGGGGAAGGTTTCTTGCAGTTCCGGACAACGTCCCTGCCTGGCCGGCTGGCGGATGACCAAGCGTTGGTGAACGAAATAAGCGCACGGTGTTGGAACCGACGAAAATGCAATTAGTTATTAGGTTATCGTATCAACTTCCGGGACGACCCGCAACAAACCCACTTCGTCCCACGTGGGCACAACACACACACTGGTCCACCGCGGTCACCGGAGTGCACACGCTTACTGGTTGCTCGGTGGACCGGAACTTCACAACACCGGCACCAGGAGACTCTCCGGGACTCCGGGACGTCATCACTCGCCACCGGCGCCCGTGGTTGACGTGGACTTAACTTCACGGTTCATTAGCGTGCCGGGCCAGCCGGGTACCGGTGGTCGTCTTTTGCGTCCAGTCCAGGTCCGAGGTTTCCGAGGTCCTGATTTTCGAGCCGCAGCCGGGCACCAACTACCACGTCTAGCAAACCGCAGCACGGTCTAGCGGGTCCGCTGGACCGAACCGATGCTCGGCCAGGTTGCTGGCGATACCCCTTTCGAGCAGGTCCCGATGTAGTCCCGATGTAGACGTGCGCGACCTGTATGTGTGTGTGTGTGTGTGTGTGCAGTGTGAGATGTTTATACTAATCAATTAACTTAATTGCGATCACTTTACGCAGAAAGCCAATCGCCATCGTACTCGAAATCGATCCGTGCCTCTCGGAGGACGACGACGATGATGGCTGCCATTAATGTTATTTCCTCTACTAACCGGCAGCCACTGGCTGGTGGCCTAGGACCAGCCGGGGCCCACGATTGCTCATGATTTTCTTCAATGCAGTGCTGCAAAGGCTGAAGAAGTCATCTGGCATCCAGGTCCGGCACGGATCTCGAGCAGCCGGGATGGCGTCGTCCGATTGACTTCGCAGCATCAAAACCGACTGGTCCGGCACGGTGAGAGGCCGATCGCACAAATAAATCCAATCCACTGTGTGTGTGTGTGTGTGGGTAAGTATATTAATGAACGTCGTTATCGGTTCACTAAATTTATTCTCGGCCCGGCCACCTAAGTCGCCCTAGACCTGAAGGTGTACATGTACATCATAAAGTGCATCATAAAGCTGAAACTTACAGAACTCCAGCATGTGTCATAATACCTTCCGTCCGTCTGTCCGTCTGTCCGGCTTTTTGGGACAATGGTCGTTTCCGGTGGTTTATTAATACCACCTGCAGGATCCCAGCTCTGGACGAGGACCCCAAGGGAGCCCGATGTGCAACGAAGCCCACAAACCAACCCGGGCGACCCGGACACAAATCCGATCACACTTCTTCAATTCGGGCCCCAGTTCGCCCGAGTGCCCCGTAGATTTCTGCCCCGGAAACAAGTGTACACCTTGGGCCCAAGAGAGATAGAGAGAGAGAGAGAGAGGGCGGGAGTGGCCGAAAGCAACACTCCAGAGAGTCGGAGAGCGTGTTGAAGTCTGCCGCCGGCAGCTGGTTTCGTGTGTCGAGGAGACGACTTACCAGAGTTTGCTTCGACGCTGACCCTCGACCTCATACACCATGTGTGTGTGTGTGTGTGTGTGTGTGCGAGTGTGTGTGCTGGAGCGTGTACCATTATTGTTCGTGTTCATTTATGACCTTCCGGGGACCCAGATGTAAGACCGCTGGTAACTCTTTCAACCCCCGGGAGGACATCGCCCAGTCCCTTGGAAGTCCCCCGAAGTGTGGCCCGACGACGACCGCACTGTCCTGGATGCTGTACCGTTGCGGTGGGCCCCGCACCGAAGTCCCCGGGAGTGGCGTAGGAAAAAAGCCAAAGACCCAACGCAGCGGCAGCAGCTCTCCAACATGCTCTCCAACTTTAATTACATTTATCACAATCCGATATCGTATTACCGTTCCCATGGCGATGATTCTACGATTCCTGGGCTCCGACTTTGCACACTTTGTTCCGGGCTTCGGAGCCCTCGTGGACTGTGGACCACTCGACGGAGTCGCACTTCGAGCGGCAATCGAGGCTCGTTATGGCATTACGTAAAAGCTCCACCGAGTCCCGCCGTCCCTTCGGCCACGCATCGCCCTTTCGTCGACGTAACTTTTCGTTCGCTCGCCCCAGTCAGTCTACTTAATGAAAGTTCTCGCTCGAAAGAATCCTAGCCCCACGGTGCCAACCTCCGCCCTGTCTCATAATGTCCCACAGTTTGAGTCCCAGCGAAAGCTTCAACCATCGGAAAGCTGGTGCGTGTTAAGTTTACCGTGAAAACATGCTCCGGCCGATGTGATCCGATCTCTGACGCCGTGTACTTCTTTTCGTTGTCATGGCGTTCCGCTGGCCCATGGGGCCGGGCGTGCGGGCAATGATGTGGCGTGCCAAAGAACTATTTCGAAAAAGTATTTTATCCCCTCCTTGCCCGCGTGTCTCGCTTATCCGGACGACTATCGTCTTCACGGACGCCCTGGGCGTTGGCGTCACTAAGGTAAAATGTGCCCCGAGTGGTGTCTTCGGGAAAACGCATTTTCACACTTGGCCGAACCTAGCGGCTACATCATTCAGACAGTACGGCATTCGCTCCGGACCACGGGGTTCTCTGGTCCGGCTCCGGTTCGTCCTTTGCATAAGCGCGAAGCCAGATCCCGGAGGAACTACCCCGAGAGCGACGGAAGTTTAGCAAACGGTGAGTCCAACGGAAGTGTTCTTGCCACCGTTCAATTCGAAGAAGACGCAAACCTGGATAGTTTCGCCATATGCACACACACACAGGACTGCATTGTAGGGTGTATTTACCAGTTACGGAAGGAACGCCCGGCCCCGGTATAACCAATCCCTTTGCGGCACTTCCGGACTCTGGCGCTCCGAACTTCCGAATCGAATTCCACGCCTCGGTTTGTGGCTCGGCGGCGCTGTATATAACAGGATTTCCATCGATCCAACTAATGTACGTAGACGCTAATGAAGCATTAAACATATTTTCACCGACGTGGGCCACGTTCCGTGCCGGGCGCGCCGGTGTATTGTTTCACGGACGGAACAGAGCGCCCATCCGCGGAGCACCGGGGCTGCATATTTCATGCGTGCACATAAATTGATACAAAACCGAAGCCCACGAAACCGAAAGCACATCCTTTCGACACCTTCCTTCCACAATCACCTGTCCTGGGGGTGGGCCACCCGCCGTCCGGAAGACACCCGAAGGTCAAATTTAATATCGGCTCAGAGTTCCCTTTGGAAGAAACTTTGGCGGCGGCGGCGGCTTGGCTTCCGGTTCCGGCTCGGTGGCCTTAAACGATTTCGATTTTTATCGTTTCCAGCGAGCCAGCGTTGCCACGGTGCCGGCTCGATTAACGGGGGGGCTGGGTGTCATAATTTATCCATCGGCGCCGAAGTTGGGTGTGCCGAAAAGTTTTCCACTCGAAGAACTTTCTCCGCGAAGGCCGCGAAGCGCTTCCGGCTTAATGATTCATATTTTATGCGTTCTCGCGTCCGCGTGAGCCCGCAGCCGGCTGGCTGGGCGTGAGGGCGTAAATTATCTTCCAGCCCGGGCCCGAGAAGTGACACTAATTTGGGGAGCGGATTGTTACATCGCGCGCCACCACCGGCCGATGGAAATGCCGCCAGTGATAAAACAATAATTAGCGCACCACCGTAAGGGAGTAGCTGGAATAAACTTTCCCAATGTTGCCCAGTTTCGAACGGGACGCTCGCATGGTCGGTGTTTCTTGGACGTAAGTAGTTTCAAAATATTCGACAGGCGCAATAGTTTGTGATTGAATTAATATACCAGGGGTGTGCGTTGACAATGAGACTGTTAAAAAGATGGCTGTACCTGTCGATTGGGACTTCCCAGTTTTGCTGTTCATTCCTCATTACCTTGTTTTGACATCAGGTAAATGATTTCAGGTCGCAAAATAAATTATTTCGATGTGCAACCCATCATTGAAAGGGTTAAACTATGTCAACTTTTGTGCCTGAAAATGACGTTTTGCGGGAACTATAATTTTTCTGCTTCTCTTGAAGAAAACTGCTTCGGAATCGCACCAAATGCTTGTCGAGACTTGTGTTTGGAAGATCGCAGTGCTTTAAATGGTTTAAAAAAATTCAAAATGGCGATTTTGACTTTACAAAAAAAAAGCGTCCAAGGACTCCAAAAAACGGACTTTCTGATGGGACAGAAAGGTGTGGTGTTTCACAAGCTCCTAAAACCTGATGGAAACGTTAATTCCGATCGCTGCTGACAACAAATGATCAATTTGAACCATGCATTGATCGAAAATGAACAAAAAGCCGTTCCAGTTTTTTTAAATGGAGGCGCCTGGTGCTTCATGAAGTGAAGCTGACATGTGCCCAAAAAGCAAAACAATTTCAGAAAATTATCAAATCACTTGGATAGGAGCTGCTATCCCTCCCCGCGTTATTCAACAGACTTGGCTCTTTCCGAATATCATTCATTTTCATCGATGGGACACGTATTGGCTGAGCAGCCCTTCGTTTTTCTACGAGGAAGTCGAAATGGGATGACTAATTAGTTTACTTAAAAAAATGAAGAATTCTTTCGTCTGGGAATCCACGATTTAGCAGAGAGATAGGAGAAATGTATAGCTATCAATGGCACATACTTTGAACAATGTAGAAAATCGCATTCAAATTTTATAAACATTTTTTGTGTGTTAAAAACAGTCTCATTCTCAACGAACACCCCTGGTAAGGCGTCAGCCACAGGCCTTCCAAACGATTGAATTTCCACAAGAACTGGGAGCTCCAGCACAACTTTTGGCGGCTCCTGTAGATAGCCGTCATAAGCTTTGAGCCGAAAAGGACTTAGGTCAACAGAATTTGGCAAAGCCTAAGTCCTAAGTAACCACATTCATAAGCGTCGTTGGCATAAGCTCAAAGACAATTGCAAAGTCAAAGATTCCTTTACGTGCGTAAAGGACACATGCCTGAAGACTGATATGCTGTGTCCCACAGTCAACGCAGTTAATATTGAACGCAATTATAACTGGAGGGCCAGACGAAGCGTAAAAAAACGATTTGACATTAATCTTTAACGTCATCTCGTCTATGAGTCCGCGAATTCATATACGATTTGACATAAGCGCGATCGATTTGACATTTTTGCGCTCGGATTTACGCTTCGTGTGGCATCCCAGTAACAGTTGGTTTGTTTCACGCAACAATTCCAAATTCCATTCCACATGTGAAAATGTGTGAAAAATATCCAGGATTCAAGAAAAAATTAGTTTTATTCCATGTAACCAACTTTTTGTCTTGACTATCAAACGATAAAAATATGAGTTTCACGTTGCACGAATGTGATCCTTCCGGCCCATTCGCATGTAACATTTTCTTCAGTGGATCCTCACGGGCTCGGAGTTTTTCAGCATCGGGCAGCAAGGAAACCGACAAAATGTGACACGCCATTTCTTGGCATTTGTATCTTGAGCAAAAGTATCAAATAATTTGTGTCAAGTTTTGCGTACAGTGTCTAGCGAAATGAAGTTTATTTAAACTCAACCATAGAAATACGAGGATGAAAAATGTGTTTTAAACATTCCACATTTTGTCAAAAGCATCGAATATTTCTGTGTATTTTTAGCCCCTTTGAACTTCCTTTCTTAGTTAGTAGAAAACTGTTCTTAGGTATTATTGTTAACCAGATTGTTTCGATTAATACAGCTAAACACGACCCAGAAAGGCCACTAGCTTGTCAGTTTCATGCCAGAAATTCACCGCTGAACCAAAATGTGTTTGTAGTTTACTTTCTAACATTGGTTTGACAATCTTCTAAGAGAAACGTTCAACTCTTCATAAAACTGATATTTATGACCACTTAAGAAACACGTTAAATGGTCGGTTAGTTCCAAATATTTTTAGATCTTTGCCATTTTACAAGCTAAAGGACAAAATAATGTTTTGTAGATTCGCCATCACACGTTTCTTGCTGTGAATTCTTTATTTAGAATACCGAAACATATAAAAAATCATGTTGCTATTACTCATAAATAACTAAATATACTCTAGTTTCTTTAATACCGAACGAAACGAAGAAAATAAAGATGTGCAAAAAACTTCAAGCTTCAAGCCTCAAATAAACTTTGCTTAGCGACGCTTCAATCCGGATAGCCCGGAAAGGTTGTGGCAGTAAACGAAAGTACATCAAAATGACAATATCATGCAACATCTCAAAAGGACGATTCCAAACTAAAATATACTCATATTTCCTCATGTCCCAATGTTCACAAGATAAACTCTGTTTCCCTAGCCACTGCATTGGGGCCACTTGTCTTTGTCTGAATGTTTCACCATTTTTACCAATAATTAATTGACGGCGCAGTTTTCGAATGAAAGTAATATTGTTTCAATCGAATACTCCAACGTTACTCGAGATCGATCCCGTTCCGAAAGTGTAAACCCAATCCGTTCAATGGCTGTCTGGAGTCTAGGGCCTGGATGGACACATATTAACTTTTACGGGTGCACTGCACACATAGATAACATTCGTATAAAAATGTGCGCCATTGTTAATTATTAAAACCACCTCAAACTCTGAGCCCAACATCGATTCCACACAATGGGTCCTCTGGTTTGAATTGGTTGTCCGGCCGGCGGAATCAAAGTCCGGTTCCGCGACCGACGGAGTCGGAGTGGTCCGGATCCGGTCCCATTCATTACCGGGCGAGCGGTGTGGCCGGTAGAAATGCATCCATTCATGAGAATTCATTAAAATTTCCATCAATCATACGCGTCGCGGCGCGGCGCTCGGGGTGGCGTCCGAGGTGCGTAGCGCGGGGCACCGAGGCGACGCATTCGCATCATTCATCACCCTTTTCATCAAGCGATTAACCAAAACCGACAAACCGGCACAAACCCCCTCCGGTTTGTGCCAGTGCCGAAAGTCAATTTTCCGTTCGAAAATCGTTTTATGCACCTCGCTGCGCATGTGTGTGTGTGTGTGTGTATGTGTGTGTGCCGTTGCATCCAGCCTCACGCCGTGGCCCCGTGGATTCCTTTCCCGCTTGGCTGGTGGCAGAGTTTTGCGTTGTTACATGTTGTATTCCTCGTTTTAATATTCCGCCGATCGGACGGGGCCGGGCCGTGCCGTGCCGCCGTAATGTGCGTTTCGGCCCCTCGAGGTGTAAAAGGCCAGAAAGCGGGTCGAAGGGACGGGCCGAGGGTGGGCGGGTGTGGGGCGTGCAAAACAGCAAAACAAGAAATCAAATTACAAATCTCCGAACGGACCTCCGGAGCCCGGGACGCATGGCGCATGAAGGGAACATGGTTCTTCCGACAGTATCTTGATCCACCACCGGGAGGCCCTTGGCTTTCCGGGACCCTGGGACGCATCACGGATCAGCACACACACACACACGCACACGGAGCAGCTGCAGCCTTGTCCCGCGGGGCTTGGGGCGAGCAAGATTTAAAGCGTCGTTGGCCGTCGTTTCTTGGGCTTTTTCGTTGGGTTCGCGCCCTTCCGCAGCACCGGAGACCGGAAATGGCCTACGATGGGGGTGGCTGTGGGTGGCGCCCGGTGCGGTGCAGTCCTTTCTCTCCCTCTCTCTCTCTCTCTCTCTGTCGCTCTGATGCGTGCCCGACCTCGGCGAGAAGTGGGCTCGGCATTGCGTGGCGATCGGACGCGCGGACGACGCGGACGACGGCGACGACCGTCCCTGTAGATCCCTATCCGAACAAGCAATTCTTTCGCTGGTCTCCCCCCAACGCCCTGGGAAGCGCGCCGTTCCCAGGCGCCCCCACTCCCCTCTCTCTCTCCCTCTCTTGGGAAGAAAGTGGCCGCGGACCAAGGGGATCGCAACCGAAACGCCGGCGAACGGACAGTTTGGGTCAGCAGGCCGGAGGGGCGGGAGGTCAAGAAACAAGACCCAGTGTAGCCGGTGGGGCCGGTGAGTCAAACCGCTCCGGGATATGCGGCCGCCGCCGTGCACACAATCGCATAAGTTATATTTCTGTGGCCGGAATGCTCGCGGGACAGGAAGGAATCCTTTTCTTTGGCCTGGCACGCTCGCCAGTGACCACGCAGCACATAAAAGGAAGAGAGCGATAGAGAGACAGAGAGGGAGGGATGGAGGGAAGCAGGGAGGGAGGGAGAGAGTCGCATTACAACGAGATGAAAATCTAATTAAAGAATTCACCAGAAATCGATCTGATTAGCGCGAGCGCGCGCGCGCGCGCGTCTTGGCCATTGGGTTTCAGTTTTGTTATGCGTTTCGTTGGGCGTTGTTTTTTTTCCTTTCCTTTCCTTTCCGTCTTTCGGTTCCGTTTCGTTCCTTTTCCGCTGCAGCGGTCGCACCGGTGCATCGTCGCGGCATTGGCGCGGTGAAGAAATGTGACCCGCGTAAGGACCCGACTGCAGCCGTGTGTTGCACCGTGGCAGCTGCATTTGCCTGTGGCATTTTCCATTTTGCGTAGAGGCACTCGGAACTGGAGTTCGCCAACTCCGGTAGTGTTGCGTTGCGCCGCGCCGGCGAACGGAAAGGTATTGTAATTTCTGCTGCAAATCCGCAACTGTTAGTCAAGTGACTGTCAGCAAGTTACGCCAAGCTGCCAGCGGTAGCTTTTGGGGCCTGATAGGGTCAAGTTTATTAATTGAAAAGAGTGCACTATTCATTCAATACATGTTTAATTTGTGGCATACGTGAAATGGCATACGCCGCAAGGACCAATAAATATTTATACATGGACCTTAAAAATTGAATAAAAAGCATCAGCTTGGCAAATCCAGTTAATTAAAAAAAAGAAAAACAAAAGGAAATGCAGAACGCAATTTATCTTCTTACACGTTTATCGAATTATTATCGAATCACTGATCCAATTACAGGCAGACGCTACCAATTTAAATATAACACATGTTCGGGAATTGCCTGCAATTGTCTACAGCTATGTCCAATGTTGCAACCAAAGGTGTTCACAGAAAAGGAACATACGTCGCACGAGTTAACTGATAGTGTCCTTTCGTACAATTTGACGGCTTTAAACTATGATCGCTCGGCGTCTATAGAGTCCTATACATTTTAATAGATAAACGCAAAAGAGAGCCATTCTTCACCTAAAGCCACGTAAACAGCAGTGTAGCCCTCAAAGAATTCAAACCCATAGTTTGGCTAAGCTCAAACCCATAATTGAGAAATGAAAAACAGTCACAATATAGATTGATAACCATAATTAGTAAAAGGAAATATTAAAAACATAGATTTGATAGATTAATCGCAAATATTATCGTTCCAATAATAATTGTTAATTTTTTTATTTTGTCAATCTGATAGCCCCAGCAACATAATCATGAAGCCATTCATAACCGATTTTATAACAGACTTCTTGAATTACACAATTTTTACGATCCGAGGCTCACTAATTCACACACGCGCGTGTGCGAAACGAAAAAGGCATATTGCGCACCGCACGTTAGCATTAGCTAGGGACCCCCCCAGCAAAACTCCACCAGTTAGCGAAACAGTCACCCCTCGTTAGTTGGACATTTTTCCCAGCACCGACGGGGGATAGAGCCCTCGGCCCCCACGGACCCCGGCGCTCACCCCGTCCGCAATCATTGTGTCCGTGTTTGGGAAAAGGTCTTTCGGGTTCCCGTTTGCCCTCACCCGCGCGCTCCGCGCGTATCTCTCATCTGCATTCCTGTGGCCCTCGGTTCCCGGCCCGGCCTGCCGTGTGTGTGTGTGTGTGCCATACATTTACGCGTCCCGCTTCGCGGAGCTCGCGGAGTTGCGCTGAGCTGCTGCTGGCTGCCAGCAGCAGCCCATCGGCAGGCCCCACCGTGTCGTGTTGCCGTAGATGGAAAATCTCACCATCTTACTGCCCCGGTCGCCCTCCACCACCCTCCCGGCCTGTTGCACGCATGTATGTTGGGCTGGCCGACGACGACGACGCATCGTCGGGAGAACGGACCCCCGGTTGGCGCAATGCACTTGTCCCCGGTCGAGCACGGGGCGGCCCGTGCATCGTGAGCTTTTCGCCACCCGCAACGGAAGACCCAACGACGACGACGACGACGGCGACGCATTGCACTGATCATCATAAGGGGACGCGATGCGCGCACTTCGCCTCGCCGTGCCGTCGGTAATTGATGATTACGGTTTTGCGCAATGCATATCGGCGGCCATCGCAGCGTCATCTGGGCAGTCGGCCGTTCCGTGCCAGCCACGCACTCCACCCGGCGCAAGTGAAGCGCCTCCTCCGAAAGGGCGGGCGCGCCTAGGGCCGTCGGATCTCATCTAGGAATCCCCCCCGCGCTCCGAAAACGGGGTGTTGCGAACGCCGGGGGTTGCTGGTGTGAAAAGGTCAACCGAGCGAGCCCGGGAGGCCCGGGGGACCGGGGGGCCCAGATGACTCCGGGACCGCTGCACACGATGGCGCGGCGTTTAAGGAGTTAACGAACATTCCGCCGCGGTGCGTTTATCAATCGTGAGCCATAAACGAGCTCCCGGCCGGTGTTGCGCCGCCCAGACAATGGCCTTTTCGTATCACGCTTTTCGATAAAAATGGTTGCTGATTTTGGAATTTTTAGAACTGGCTCCGACCAAACACTGCCAATAGGTTATTCAAGAGGTTTTTGAGCACACAAAGAAGCTCAGCGGAGGCTGGACGGTGGAGTCCACTGTGCTACCGTCAATGTCCCAACGTGATAGCCCGCGTTGACTGTGGCTCAGAAGTGGCGTGGACCCTTTCCCTCCGAGATTGTGTTTTACGTTATTTCTTAAATTAGGTAACGTAGCCTGAGCGACAACTTACAGGACTAACTTAGAACTAATAGCGCAGCTAATCACAACTTATCGAAACCAACGCAGAAGCAGGTTACCGGTTCAGAAATTAATACATGAAACAATTACGTTACTAATTTAGGGACATATTGAAGTCAATAACAGACAAAAAAATTTCATACATTCAACAAAGAGCCAAAGTAAAGGGGTCATAATATTCGGAAAGATACTATCGATCAACAGCGTGCCAGCCAAGCCAAAAAACAGCAATCCTAGCGAAACTGGCGTTGTAGGCCCTCAACGCGATCAACATTGATACCGCCGATGCCTCACAATAATTAATAAATATAAATTTAAAAAATTCCGAATATAATCAATATAAATTTTAATAATTAAAACCAATGGCAAACGAAAAATACGAAGAATAGCTGAACGACATCGCAAGGCTTAGTAATCCGGACATGACAATAAATGACAATACAGCATTTATGCGAACGAACCAATCCTATTAATCAGTGTTTATCATAACGAACCGATAGAGATCGGTTTCTATGGATGGTCTGCGAGTTTAACCGACAGCAAAACAGTATATTAAGGACCATATTCAGTGATAAAACACTGATTATTGTTATCTATGCAATCATTTGTTTCGAATTTGCACCAAAACATAAGTTTTAATCATGAATCAACAATTAAAAAGCGAGTTGAGGTATAAATTAGCAATCTGCCGCCCGTGTTAGGGAGATAAATGAATTTGCCATTCCGCTTGTTAGCATCTGAGTGAAAAAGGATATCGGGGCGGGAAAACAAAAGTAAAACATTGTAACGAAACATGCCTTTATCGAGAGCGCGATATGCAGAGAATATGAGCTGCAGTATTTTCATTTTTTTAATATAACATCAAAGCATTTTATGCTGCGCTTCATACGAAACCATCAGAGCAAATAAAGTGTGGCTTGTGTAATCCAAACCAAAAATCCACATATTGCACTTGTTAGGTAATTAACAGCATGAGCAACGACATTTTTATCAGTTTTTCATGCAGATGCTGGTGCTTGGAAAATAGTTTAAATTTAGCTGACCACTTTTTCGGGCACAAAACTCGTCCTGGCACAATGGGAAAATGCCGGTTTCGCTTACCGGAGCTCCGTTTCGAGCGCGTCCGGAGATCTTCAGCGAGCCACTTCTTGGCCACTCGCAGCCAACATTCTGCTCGTTCTTCGGCCAGCCAGCCGCAGTCAAGTTTCACAATTTAGCCATCGAGATAACGACGACGATACAGCAACACACACCCCAGAGAGAGCCCGGAGACGTCGTTTGCTGAGGCTGCAGCAGAGCAGCAGCAGCTGCTGCTGCTGCCAACGGTAGATTCGCGGGAAATTTAAACTCATGCAACACTCTGTGTGTGTGTGTGTGTGTGTGCGAGAGAGAAGGGCTCATGTGCGATAAAGGGATGGCCGGGACGGTCGGAGTTCTTCACCGACCGGGCGATCGCGATCGCGAGGTGCAAAGAATGGGCCTCGACTCGACTCTCGACTCCGGGGCTGTGTTTGGAATGATTTTATGTGTATGATTTATTCCTCGGGCAAAGCGCAAGGACTCAAGGGCGGTGCAGGGGTCGGCCGGTGGTGGTGGTGGAAGACCTCGTAAACTTCAGTCGCGTTCTGGAGCCCGGTTTTTGTGCTCGCACTCGCGCGGGATGCAGTTTTTCGTCGTTGCAGATGCCGCTGCTTCGCCAAACCCCGAAACGGAGCGAACTGAAGCCCTCAGAAGGAGGGAGAGAGAGAGAGCGAGCGCGCTAGAGTGAGAGGCAGTTGGTGGAGAAAAAAAAGAGGAAATTCCTTCACCACTCACATATGGATCGGGACGGACGCCGTCTCGGGCACACCGAGAGAGATATGCTAACACGGGCAGAGGAATGTCTCTGGTTTAAGCGCGGCCATCGAAGATCGCTCCATTCGCCTTTCTTGGGGCGGCCCGGCCAGCAACAACAACGAAAAAAGCGCTCCACTTCCTCTCGTCTGCGTGTATGGGTGTCCATATATTAACAGGGGGGCCTTGTTACCCGGGCGAGGGCTCCATTATCCGGAGGCCCCGCAGGTCGTTCTGATTACGCGAAACGCAAATCGCCAGCCGAAAAACGTGGCGAAAGGCGCTCCCGTTCGGGGCCCCGGAAGGTTCCGAAGGGCACGCAATGTGGACATTATGGTCGGGGTGGGGGCCCCATACATAAACCCCGTGTGCGCCCCCCCGTCCATCGCTGCGTGCGTAGCGCGTCGACCGACGTAAGGAGTCGGCGCGTTAATCAAATTACACATCGACGGATCTTCCCGACAAAGACTTCCCCCGGCCAGCCGAGAACGGCACCGTCCCTCGTCCGCGTCCGCGTCGTCGTCGGTTTATTTCTGCGGTTTTTATTACGCCATGCCACTGGCTGGCGGCAGCAGACGGTGCACCGCTTTTCGATGCACTAATTGGACAGCGTTAAGCTGCACCTTCCGTTTGGCCTCGGACGCGAAGATCGGCCGCTTTTTCTGCGGCTTGCGCAGTACAAATTAATGTTTGATGCGGCGTGTGGAATGTTTTGCCGAAGCCCCCAAAAATTCAGCACCACATTAATATTGTTCTTCCGCTTCTTTTCGAGTAAACCAGCACGCACCGACGCACAAGCCGAATGTGTCGGTGCATAAAAGTGCCAAAACACTTTGCCAAAAGCAAATTCATGAGGAAAGTTTATTTAATTTACACGCAAAATAGAGGCAATTCATCATAGAGCTGTGTAAACTGTATTCTGGCGATATTTTCTAAGCCTTGGACTCTTTCTTGGACAACTTACTCTGGCTTCGCTTCAAAATGGCATCAAAAACGATCAATCAGACGAAATTCTTTGGTTTTTAGAGAATGGCGGTCGCTCCGATCAAATATTGATACCATTTTCGGCATTCTGTATAAATATACTGTCCGTGATCTGTTCGTTTGGGAGATTTAATGACGAAATCTATATGTAATGCCAAGATGCAAAAACAGACTCAAATAACACAGAAAGTGTTTGCTTTATTCGACGCAAACTTATTGATGCATCAATCATGAAGTTGAGGCATGAAGAAGTCTACACGTGGTCTGCCAAATTCCGTATATTCTTAGCCAAACTCCGATAACTTTATTGGGGTTGGTCTTCTCAGTCAGTTCTAACCGTCTGATGACTTTTAAACGATTTACGTCGAGCAAATATCTTCACATACGGAACGTCGCAGTGTGACATTTTAACCCCCTTTTTGGCCAACCAAACAGTTAGGAGTTAGTCGTTGGTTTCGCACAAGTTTCCTTTGAGTTATCCTGTTTGTAGTCATCCTTCCGCTGACCACCGAACTCTGGTTTCCCACCGAACAGTCGAATCGTTTTGGGGAACGCATCGTACAGGCAGGAGTCCACTTTCGACTCATGATGTCATGGTCACTGTGATGTGGAGAATTTTCTCACGAGTCCAATTTCAAAACAATGTACAAATGTCAACACACAACACACATTTCATTTCGGGCTGCTAGTACAAACAATCGACTTTCGTTGGCGGTGCTAGCTCTAGCTTCAAGGATTTTTATCGACAAACAAACCACAGGAAACCAACGCAGAGACCCCATTAGGAGTTTGGAAACATTTACTGACCGGAAAGTGTTACGTTCCTACGCATCCGAAACATTCGTTATCAAAACACCAGCGAAACAGTTTCGCTTGCCTTAAATAAACACCATTGTTTTTTGCTGCGCCTCTCCGACGATTCCGACGATTGCCGGGGCAATAAGTAGCATGAGCAGTGAGCCTCGCACTGCACACTGATGGCCACTCGGGGCAACCGAACCCCTCTCGACACGGTGGATCGAACACCTCGAGAGCATCATCTTCACAGATCGGCCATAAAGATCTCGGGACGCGTCAGCCGGCTCGCCAGACACGAAGGTGTTGCATCACTTGGCAAGTGGCCACTCCGGCGGTTCGTGAGAAAAAATCAACAAACTACCATCGGTTTGTCCGCCCGAGCCAAAGAAGCAGAAGGAGCAGCAGCAGCAGAAGAAGAGTGGCCCAATCCCGGCCCAATGGCTCAGCCAGCAGCCAGCAGCAGCACAATAAAACAAAATGCAAAGTGGGAATTATTTATTATGCGGATAAACAAGCGGCCGTAGCGGTGCACACGCACGACCCAGACGGCGACGACGGCGGCGACGACGACGACGATGATGATGGTGAGGCATGAACAATCGACCGACCACCATAAGCAGCATCAGCCGGGCCGGTGGTGGTGGCGGTGTTGGGCCGGGGACCCAAGTCATTTTCCCACCCGTCCTATGCGCGTCTCGTCGGAAGCATCAACAATAACCCGAAAAATTCATCTTCCCGTCCGAAGAAAGAGAGTCAGGGCCACGCTGATCGACGATTGATCGAACAAACGAACAGACGAGCGAACGAACGAACGATCGATGGTCCTCACGTGGGACTCGGGCGCAGACACTTCATCAAGCCTTCGCGCAACCATCTCAGCTTCCGTTCGCCGGGTCCCGAGGCCCCACTCTGGGCCCAAGCCCGTCCTCCCGACGACACGGCAGCGATCGCCACAATGACAGCTTCGATCGATGATCGAAGGAAACAATGTGTACAATTGTGTTTTAGCGTGTGTTTCTGCGTCGAAGGCCAACCACTGGGGGGGTTCGGGGAGCTCGGAACCCCACTCTTGGGAAACATTGTCCGGCCCCGAGACCCAACGCCTTCGGTTGGGGCGAGATTATTCTGCCGCCGCCGCCGTTCTCGGGCATTCGTTACGTGCAGAAGGAGCTTTACATACAGATGAGCTTGATTATATTTATTTGTAAATCAGGTTTTTACCTTTTTTCGGTATGTGCACCATCATCGTCATCGGGGTCGCCGTCGTCTGGGCCGCCCAGTTTTGCATAGGCCTTCGGCTGCGTGGATTCGGATCGATCGTTCGGCAGTCAGTAGGTGCGTGCGTGTATGTCCAAATCAAAACACTTTGGCCGAACGGGACAACGGATTAGCATTTAGTCGGCCCGCCAGGATGAGGGCGACGATGAGGATGAGGACGGTGCTCGGCGAGCGGCGACCAAATTGGCCGACGACGCCACGACCGGGACCGGGAAATGCAGATCGATCCCCGCGCGCGCCCCGTATAAGGCGAACGCTCTATGCACAAAGCGAACGACAGCGAACGGACCTGGGACGTCCCTGGGACCAAGAATTAGCATCGAGATTCGCGCTGTGTGTGCGCCTACGAAACATCCCCGGACACCCGGACACCCGGACACCGGCAACACTCACTCGCCGCACGCCGCACGATAAGAGCTGCGCCTTTGGGGCAGCGCCTGCGACCGACGAAGTTCGGACGTAGTTTTTGTGGACCTTAGGGACGAGTCCGAGTCGAGAATCCGAACTCGGTACTCCTTTGCTACGAGAGAACTGCAAAACCACAAAGTAACGCGAAGAAGCGAAGAACTTGTGGACAACCGCCAGGACCAGGACCGCCAGGGCCCAGGTCGTTTCGCCCGGGGTTCCCCCCGGGAAGATGATGCTGATTCAATATTTAAAATTTATGAAAAGAATAAAGTGTCGGATTAAGGAAGAAAGATTACGGCGCACGGTGGAGAGCGTGCTCGCCGGCCCCGCCGATGTAGTGGGACCGGCAAGGGGGCGCGGGAAGGGGCACGGGATGTCCGCTGCAAGGTTATCAGTTTCCGCACGATCTCGGCGCGGCCCACTCGGTCGGTTCCCCCCACTTACTTTGTATCGATCCGTAGGCTTCCGTCGGGAGCCAGCCGCAGCAAGGTGTGAATCGATGAGCACACCAGCACACATCGATGACACACCATCCGTCCTCCTCCGTGTGAGTGTGTCCCTTTTGGGACATGGCGTATTGGCACAACACCCGAAGGCGGCGATCAGCATATACCGATCGCGACAGGCGACGTCAGCCGCCGCGTGGCCGTAGCCAGCAAACCCCATCCACGGACCCCAACTCCGGCGTGAGACGGTGAGGTGAAGCGAGCAGCGACGAGTCGCCATCTGCGACTGGGCAAAACAACCGTTAACGAGACGAGCGGAGGACAAAGCTCGAGCTCCAGGTCCAGGGCACGCTCATCGGAAACCGAAATCATTAATGGCGAATGCTGCGCGCCAAATTCCTTGCCAACTTCTTGGGAGTTTCTGCTCGTTTTTTTTTTCGGGGAGCTCCCAGCCGATGAGGAAATTCATAAAACGCATTCCACAGATGACACTTTGCTTTAAGCCATTTATCGCTAGCCGGCCCCGGGGTGAGCTGGGCCACCTCGAATCCCCATATGGGAGCGTCTCGGCAGCGTCGCGAGGTCCGTGCTCTCCGTGGTCATTGCTTCGGTGTCGGGCTGGCCAGAATCAAGGCCAATTGGTAGCTCGCGGCACGCGGCCAACTTGGTGAGCAGCGATAGCGAGATGGGCACGGGCAGACGACAGTTTAAAGGCGCAACAGCTGGTCTCGCGCGACTAGCGCTAGCGTCTTAAGCCATTTATGGCGAAATTGGATTGAGACGGTCACATTCCCCGGCCGTAAGGAACCACCGCACCGCAAATCCACACCGCAAATTGGAGCACCCTTGGAGATGCACCCGAGATTAAATAGCGCAACAATAGCGCAAACCCGTGGACCCGTCGTCGGCCCCCGAAAGGGCCCTGGGGGGTAACGCAGCAGCCAACGCACGAACCGAACGGAACGGGCGGATTCCGACGCTAGCCGGCCACAAAGTATTTCATTTGGTCAGCCCGTCCCGGTCCCGGGCAACAATGTTGGGAATGCGTATCCGTACGAGTCCTTGCTTGGTCGATTGCGGCACTGCAGCTATTCCAATTCGGCTCA
This sequence comes from Anopheles cruzii, assembly GCF_943734635.1. Classification (NCBI taxonomy): domain Eukaryota; kingdom Metazoa; phylum Arthropoda; class Insecta; order Diptera; family Culicidae; genus Anopheles; species Anopheles cruzii. The sequence continues at coordinate 65,866,045 of NC_069145.1, forward strand.
GAACCGTCCCGTTCTGGTGCGTGAATGCCGGGTACACTGTGTGCAAGTTAATCTAAATTCCACGGTCCGGCCAAGGGCCAAGAATTGAACCGCCGATCGCCTCGATCGATGATTGTTCAATTAGATTTTGCGGCGAGCGTTTCGCGTGGGCCAAGGCACTTCCATCGGGAGCCATCGCTCTCTCTCTTATCGAGCATGCCACATCTTCGCTTTATCAACCAACGGGCTGGGAAAGTGGAGCCTTGGCTTTTAGTCACCGGCGATTCGCGGGAGGTCATTCGTGGGACCCAAAATCTGCGACCCAGACCTGCCAAAAGTCGGGCATTTCGCGCGCGCGGTGGTACATTATAAATTTTAATTAGCCAAACATTGCGTGATGCGTGACCGGTCGAGGCGGCCCAGAACTTCGGCCCTCCGCGGCCCAACGACCGGGCAGTTACTTGTCACTGTTTATGGTCGTGCCGGGCGGCCGCCGTGCCAGGCTCGACCACTCAGCACCTTTCTTTGCGTGCAAAGTCAGCCATAAACAAAGCGCTGGCGCCGAAAAAACAGCAAATCCTACTTAACTTGTCGGTCAGCACGAGACGTGAGCGGTTCACGCCGGGTCCCCAGGCCGGCGTGAAATCGCTTCGCGGGTATCGCCGTTTGTTTCTTGGCGAAAAACCCCTCTTAACCTACATTCTCTGGGCTGGGCTGTCTCTGATCGGCCACTCGGCTTCTCTTTTCGCGGCGAATGAAGTTCACGGCCCTGACTCCTGCGTCTGTGGGCCCAATCGTAGCGTAGCTGGTCGGAAGGCTGGCCGGAAGATTGTCAAACAAAGCTCCGGAGGTGTGCCACATCCCACGTATGTCAGGCGGGAAGTTTCTCAAGCTGGGACTGACCGTCTCGGAAGTCAAACAGCCGATCAAACAGAACCTTGAAGCCAATGTTTTCGTTGGTGTTTGAACTTTATGGAGAATGAAGTTGAACGAAATTGACATACGTTGGCTTACTGATCCCCGGGTGAACTTAACAGTTGGGTCAGTTCAGACTTTTAAACAGCATACTCCATAACTTTCTTGCATAACATTTTAAAGAGGGCTTTCTACATGGGAACTTACACATGAGTTGGTCCAAAGACTACCAATTCCTAGTCGTATTATTCGGCGGCTGTGTAGTTGTGTTCTATCGCCAATTTACAACTGTTCAAATCAGATATGATCATCAACAAACCAAAAAAGGACGAACATTTATTGTAAAAAAGACAAAATGTCGAATATTATTCGGAACATCGGATTCCAACAGTAAAATCTGAGGGAACGATGGGCTGCAGGTTCGTTACGAGGGGTCCTCATAATCACATAACTAATTGCCTCGTTATGGAAAATTCCAATCAGTTTCGTTAAATCTTCTTGAACGAGGATGAGAACTTAGAGCCACTGTCCCCTAGGGTATGTATAATTTATCATAATTTTTGGGAAAATGTCGATTAGAAAAGAATAATTTTTGCCTTTTTCCGGTTTTGTTAGAATGTATGTGTTGTTAGAATGTATTTATGTGTGTCTTGATGATACTTGCTGCTTTGTGTTGGATACTATGTTCCGATTCGTTTGTTATTTAAACTAACTCTGTCGTAGCTTCAATCGAATTTCATCCTCGAAGTGAAGTTTTGTGCAAAAATCGCAACATTTTTGTAACTTAATGTTGCGAACGCAAGCAAAACCACCCGATTTTTCCCCGTCGAATCCACTTTCTTCCTGTTTGGCCAACAACTTACCGTACGATGAATCAGAAAAAAAGCGCCGCAAAAGAAAAGTACGAAAGTATGCTCAAGTACGGCTGCAACCTGAAAGCCAGCACTTCCGCCTTCGCGAACGTCATTCTAAATGCTGCGCCCGGCGGTGGCCGGCGTCCTTGCTGTGCGAAGTTCCCATTCAGATTCCCGTTGCCGTGTTTGATTATCTTCGCTTGTAAAAGTAATAATATGCAAAGAAGAACAGTAAAGACGGGAAGCACAACATAAAACCCCGGTAACTATGCTCAAGCGCAACCCGCGGCATTTCTGGCGCGGAAAGTGGCCCCCAAACTTTTGGGGCAAACGGGAAAAGGTGCATTACCGAAAATAAAAACCAAAACAGCAACACTTCTCGCACCTTTATTAGACAGCGAGCGAAAGGGGAAAACAAGCACGATAAAAACTAGAAAATCAAACAGACGGTCCGGGGCGGCCAATTCAAACGCCAAAGTTTCGTTCGCGCGAAGTACGCCATCGAGCGTTTGACGGGTTTGATATTCCGGCACTGACGGGCCACGGGCTCGAAAATATCCTTGCAGCGGAACGTCCGGACGGAAGGACGGAGTTCGGAAGTTTTTCGCCAACGGCGCGCGGCTGTGGAGCATGAATTTGGAGCCCTGAAGAAATCGGGACAAGAAAGTTGATCAAAAACGTCTAGCGTGGCCGTGTCAGGCAGCGAAGCTAAGCATAATGGCAGCCCTACTCGGGCCAGCCGAAGGGAAGACCGGCACCTGCACTCCGACCGGCGCTGCACGTGCATCGTGCCGCGACTGCGACGTGCGAAGACGCCCCGAAAGGGATCCAGGGCGAGGTTTAGTTTCGTGGATTGACTCGACTGAGCCCACCGAGAGCTCGTGACTCGGGTGGCCTTTGCCGCGCCCGGCTCCCTCGACGTGACATCGGGCCGACTTCTTGAAACTCCTTGCGCTTGAAGTTCCCCAAAAAACCGGTGGACTGGTTTCACTAATTAAAATTTCATTAACAGATACAACCACCAAGCTCACGGCAAACACCGTGGGGAAACTTGGCGTCGACGACGGTGAAGTCCTGGGAAGCGAAACGACACATTTTGAGCCGGCGATACGCAACGAGACACCGTTCGCCTGCGCGCTGCCGGGACGGGCCAGTAGGGGCTTCTTTTTCTTACGTTTTGTTTCGTTCCTTTTTTCGGTACGTCCGTTGCCAATCGGTTGCCAGAGGCCGAGGCCGAGGTCCGGCGGACGATAAGTTGCAAACCTCGTTCCAATCACGCGACTGATAGAAAGGAGAGTGCAATTAATTGCATGTGCATCACCGGGCGAGAGTGCTGCGAACACGAACCCGAATCCCGGGGGCCGTGTAACCGTATCCGTTTCACACATCTCACACACTCCCGGCTCCCGGCTACCAAGTGCTACCGGAAAAGGCCGCACACACACACACACACGTGTGCCCGCGCGATTCGAGAGATGCTCCATCATCTGGGCCGACGAGTGGGCCCCGTGTGGTCAGTTCGAAAGCGGGCGAACATGCTCATCTCCGCCGGAGTGCCGTTGGTTGGTTACTTTTTCCCGTTCTTGTGCCTTTTTTTTGTGTTGCCGTCCAAAAATGGATGGCGTGAGATTTCCGCATCGTGAGCAGGTCGTTACGGATAGACGACCGCCACATAAATGTCCCGGAATGGAGTGTAGTCCGTGCCGCCCCACCCTACCGTCCCGTTCCGGTGGGCAAACGTCGTGGAAATTCGTCGTGTCCGCGTCGCCGTCGCCGTCGCCGTCACCGTCGTCACCGCCGTGGAGTGGAAACAAAGAAAAACGGAGCGTCCCGGCCCGGCCGGGTCAGTTGCAGGCACTGCCGTCGCGGAATGAGCCGGAAAGTCGATCGATCGATCTTGATTGGTTTCGGACCGGACGGCGCAAACGGTCCGAACCACCTCACGCTCTCGCACTCCCCGGCCACGGCAAATAGCGGGCGAAGGAAAAGGGAAACAAAAACGGATGGAAAATTGAGACAGACAAGCCACTTGGTTTGTGCTAAGTGTTTATCTTGATAAATTAGATGTACATGCACGTTTTGCGAACCGATTGTGGGCCGCAGGGACTGGCCGGTGGTCGGCCAGTGCCATCTTCGAAGATTAAGTGCGGACCCCGCGCGCACGGACCGGGACCCGGTGGCGGTGGCGAGAAAAGCGAACCGAACCGAACGGTGCGATACGTGCGGGGCCAAAATTGACATCCGGAAAAGTCCTGTCCCGGGTCGGTGAAATGGTGTGCAACCAGCGCTAGTGTGCCCGCTCGTGTGTGTGTGTGTGTACACACCAATCGAACACCGAATTGCGGCGCGTTCGTCGCTTCACCTCCCGACCGAGTCTCCGTCCACCGGGGGTTCTCGAATTTCCTCAAGACGAGCGCACGGCAGGCGGCCAGCAACCGCAAATGTACATTATTTGTTTTAACTTATCTTGCGCACCGTCGGACGGCGGCGCTGGCAGCGACGGCGGCGCTGACCGGCGAGGACTGCGGAACGTTTTAGGAAAAGTGTCGATTTCTGTTCGATGGATACGGAAAAACGATTCGCTTCCTTGGGACAACGTTTTTGCGGGAAAAGTATTGCGTTCTCTACCGTTAAACAGTAATTAAGCTACCAAACAAAAGTGATTAAATGCAAATGAATTTGGAATTATAGTAAGTAAGTGAGAAAATAAAAAAAGAAAAAAAGCAGAACAATTTCCAAAATAAAATAAAGCTGATAAATTCAAAAAGGACTGCAAATGAAGCCCGCCGAAAGCGAAATGGAGTTACTCGGAATAACATTATTTTGAAAAAGCAAAATTATTCGACAAAGTCAAACTCCGAGCTAGCTTCCTCCGCAGTGGGCAGAGTTACCGAACGCTATGCACCGCTCGACAGGGGGTCCGGCGGGCCACCCCAGCCTCCCTCCCCGCCCGGCTGCTGTTTGCTACAATCTATCTTGAAAAGTGTGTTTGTTCCGTTCCGCGAACGGATCCGGAATGCGAAGCCGAGGTAGCGCACTACTGCGGCAACGGCAGTAGCGCAGTCGGATGTTGCGATGTTGGCTGCCCCGGCCCTGGCCCGGCCCGACCCGGCCCGGTTGTTGTTGCTGGGGTGCAAAAATAAAGATAAACCCTACTCACTTTCGAGCGGCGAGATGGGACCACGGCGCGCGTACGAGACCTTGGCCGGCCGGCGGAGGATATCTTTGGCGATATCGCAAAAAGCCAGCAGGAATCACACGGCCGGAGCCAGGAGTCAAGCACACACACACACACAGACACAAGCCGTGTTGGAAAGATACACAGCAAGGTGGTAAGAAGATAGATTGCGCTTATAAAGATATAGAATTTCTAATTGATGCATGTACGGATTGATGCTGCGGAGATGGGATTCTAGGAACGAGTGCTCCGGGTGGAGCATGCCACTTCCTTCCCCCCGTATCCCTGTGTTTGTGTGCTGCTAGACACATACACGGTGCGGTGTCTACGATTGAGATATTGGAGCGATATGCTCTCGAGAACAGCGCCCGGCAGCAGCCGGCCGGCCACGTCCCGGGCCGGGCCGGGGCATTAAAACCACGGAAAATCTCGTCTTGTAAGGAGCCGAGGAGTGAGTTCTTTTCCGACAGATTGCTTTTCGCTGTCGAGCAGAGATTAGATTCCGTGCCGAGGCGAGTGCGCCTTGCGGGTCCTCCGACCCGGCCCGGTCCTACCACCGACTCCCATTAGTTCCAATCAACTTACTCGGCTTACACTCGAAGCGACACTCCCCGCCCGGCCCCGGCTACCCAGGCCCTTCGCCAGCAATCGCGCAGAGTGGAAATATTGTTCTTCACGGTGAGGGCAAAAAATAAATATATTGACAACGCTCCAACGCCGGTTGGATACCGCTCTGGCGGCCGGGCCGGGTGCTGCCGGTGTCGCCCGGTCGAGGAATAATATTTGTAATGTTATCGAATGTACACGCAGCAGGAAGTGATGCAGAAAGTGCAGCAAGACGACGGCGACGACGACGTTGTAAACCCGGGGAGTGAAATAAATGCCGGTCGCAGGGCTCTTGGCACACAACACTCCACACACAACATGTGCGAACGGCAAGGATGCTGCAAGGCCACCCTCGTAGCAGGGCTTGTTCGGCATCTTGTTAAACCCCCGTACCAACCCCGGTACCCCGGAAGGACCTCAAAGGACTACGAGCAATCAGAGAGACACACACACGCCCCGGGATGATGCTCGACGTCGTCGTCGTCAGATCTTGGTCCTCGGGCCGATTGTGGCGCAACTTCTTGATAGCGCACTCATAACTCTTAGCACAACCGTGACATAACGGCGGGGCGGTGCCCTAATGCACCGTGCTCGTCAAGTGCACCCGCAGATGCAGATGCAGATTTTTTCCTTTGCACGCCGGCGGAGTCCAACGGAGGTCCAATTTAGAAAACGCAAAAGATCAAAACGCGAACTGCACTGGAATCGAAACCGCGCGACGCTCCTTTGCTCGGTATTGGTATCAGTTTCTGTGAGGCATAAATAGGTCCCCATAGCGTACTGTGGGAGCGAAGAGTAGTTTTAATCTGGCAGAGAAAATATGTCACGTTCCATGTTCACCTCTTTGAGGGCTCCAAACATTATTATGTTAGTCTAAAACTCTGACAACTTTTTGGAATTTATTTTCGGTTCATTCGAATGTCAATACGATAGTCAATACGATATAAATCAACCTTGCGAATGAATAAAATGCTGTAATAAAGGCCAATATTTGAAATGTTCATGAAAATTTGTCGAAAATATTTGATTCATAAATTTCGCGTCATGGAAATTCCGGTCAAATGAAACAAAATCTTATTCGTAACAGAAGCGACTTAGTCTGAGTTATAAAAATCGGATAAAACATCATTTGCAATGGATTATAGAGCAACTGAAAGGCACATGACATGGATCGGAATGGAGTGGCTCATCATAAAGTGCTACTTCTGGGGCCGATTCTTAATTCTCAGGTCTGCTATAGACAGTTGACACATATTACTTGAAGTGATTTTCAAGTAAAGTAAAAATTTCAATCAATAAACGCATCTATTTAATGCTAAAGGACTAGAGAATTTCGATCGCCGCGATTCCACTGTCGTTAGCTTCAATTCCGGCAGAATTTGATTAAAAGGGAGCGAAAAATACGGCTTGGTCCAACAACACACACGATCAACACGTTGATAGAAACCTTTTAAACATTTCTTCAAAAGAAAAGTTGAATGAAATACAGCTACAAATAATTTCCAGAACGAACAGAGCTGCACTAAGCAGCATCTTAAAGTTTTACAATCAAGTTGATTAGCCGGCGCAACGAAGACGTATGATCCAGGAGCGTCCTTAAAATACCGATTGGTCCTCAAAACTGGATTAGCAACAGTGTAGCCTCTTGACCCAACGACCCAATATAAACCCACAACACACCACAGCAGTCCGTTTGGTGCAGCAAACGTTGTAAATCATGCCCGGTTTTGGCACGCCAGCAACTTGATACCTTCCCGTAGCCGATCGATCGATCGATCTTTAGCCGACCGAAACGGCCACCAAATTCCGGACGAGCGCAGTAACCCTATCCGCCGCACTGCACTTGTCCGGCCGGGTCGATCCGATAAAACGGATGATAACTTCATGTTCACCACACGTTGGCCACGTTGTTGGTGCTCGGGCATGTTGCGTTTTTAACAATTCGCCAAAACAGGACCAGAACACCAGCCAGCGAGCCAGCCAGACAGCCAGAGGTCTCAGGTTTCGGTGTCGGTGCACTTTTCTTGGCCGCCCTCAAACGCTTGCTCGCGATCGCGATAAATAAGGTAAACTTTCACCTCCGTAGCTCCGTAGGCCCCGATGCCCGACAAATGGCATACTTTTCGGGGGGGGGCAGTGGCCTCGGACGCAATGCTTCATCCGCGTGCCTAGTGAACTTTCAGCACGGCGCATCGCAACCCCGAAAGGCACCGGAGCACCGGATCTCGGACGGTTGATCTCCCACTGATAAATCTTGTTCATTAAAGCGACTGACCGACCGACCGAAGATGCAGATGCTGTGGCTCCGCGCCACAAAACAACGGCACATAAAACATCCTCCACCGCATACCTGCCACACGGCCACGTTGTTGGCCACTGCAAAATATGTGTGTCTGTGTGTGTGTGTTTTGGGAAACAAAAAATTATAAATAAAATAAAAACGTGAAGTGAAACAAACAATTTCAACACCGCGGTTGCGGTTCCAGAAATTCCGTTTTCGGTGGAAGTTCGGCGGCGGCCACTCTAATAAATCTCCATATTCCACGCCACGCACTCGCTAAAAGCTCTCGCATGCCCACATGTGTGTGTGTGTGTGTGTGTGGGAGAGAGAGGATTTCGCGGGACTCATTGCCCCTTTTTTTCGGTTCCCATTCCGGGGCTATCCGGCTATCGTCCTGATCCTGATGCGCGCCCCCCCGATTCGCGGTCCAGGGGGACGACCTCACAAATCACCATCCGGTCGCGCATAACTCATGTTGCGCTCCCTTTCGTCGGCGAGTTTTAATTTTTCCCCCAAGACCCTGTGGGTCCCCTGGACGGAGGGCGCGATGCAACGATTCGCGCCCGGACGCGGTTCGTTCAACTCCGGCGAACCAAAAATCACATCACACATCGAGAAAATGAGTTGTCCGAATGCCGAAGGAGGTGCTGCAGCACTCGGCAGCAGCAGGCAGCCGGACCCAACAGCAATCTTTCATTTCATCGTTTGAAAGCGACCGACCGACCGGTCGACCTCCGCAAACGACCATGACCATATCAACCGGCCATCAAGCCGGGGCCAGTCCGAACGTGAACTTGAAGCCTGCAGCGGACTTGAGCCGCAGCAGCGAAGCGCGCTCTTGACGGAGCCCCGCGCAAAACCGGCGAAATAAATGTTTCATAACAAACCGCTAATTAATTTGATGAAATCTTTCGAAACTGATCTCGCTCTCGTTCTCTCGCGCTTCCTTCGCGCATCGCAAATGATGAGCGCAACGGTTTGCTTGTTTCGGAATCTTGAATCTGGATCGCCCGCAAGACGGGGCCTACACCATTTGTCGGTCTCCAACCGGAGTGAAGGTATATCCGCGTGGTCCCGGATTCGAAAGGGAGAACTTTCGAATTCATCACAATCCGTCCATCCGCGAGCGAGTGCGCGCACGCTCGCACCCAGGATGGATGGATCGACACGCAGTATCTGATCCTGTCAGGGATCCGCAGCAACCAACGCTGCCAGCTGCCATCACACGACGCCGATCGGGTGCGCGAATCGGGGACGGTTGTAACGAGATAAATTTACATGCCATACAGGCCCGTCACATTCGGAGCAAGAATTTGGCGTCCTGCGCGCCCGATTCTTGGGCACGCCACCTTTCATCATCTCGCTGCGCGCTGGTTGAGGTTGTTGTCGTTGGGCTGACCGTAAAATTAATTTTTTGAAACATCGCGCGATAAAAATCGCTGCCGATCGGGCTCCAGTCAGGACCACAAAAAAAAACCCGAGCTCGAAGAAGCGAATCCATCGCTCCCCGTTTAGTGTGAAGTCAGGGCAACATTTGGGTGCCGTGTACAGGCTCTGCACGCAAAAATCGGCCGGCCAGCGAACGTTCGAACGGAACACGTTCGTTCCGGATCGACGAGACGAAAAGGATCAAATTTCAGGTGACGCGACACGGCGACGGCACCGAACTCGCTCACACTCGGGAGATCGTAAGAACGGACAACATCACCGCCACTAGCTGGTTCGGGGTGTCTACAGAAACCGGTCAGGCGGGGCGACTAGAAGACTATGCGCCGTGTCGTGGCGGGCGACAATTTACGACGGAAATTATGGCCCCACCTAATGGTCGCGCGGAATTTCATTGATGATCAGCGGCAGCTGGTGGTACGCAGCAGGCAAATTAATACATCTGCCTATTTTACTAGCGGCCCTGCTTATGGCCACGCATCTCACGCTCTCTCTCTCTCGGGAGCCATCATCCAGCGCGCGATTCCGAATTCCAAACGGGTGTCCAGTTACGCGCCCGGCTATCAGACCTAATGGATGGTGACAAATAAAAGCCGAGAAAGTGACACCGAGTGACCTATCGCCCAGCGTGTCTTGGGTTCGTCTTGGAACCAGCGCCCGCGCTCTCTTCCAGGAACCAGCGGACGGACAGCGGTCGATGCTTCTGGAAATTTCCTGCCTGGCCGTGGGTAAGATCTGATCTTTTCCCCCCGCTTCCCGAGGCCGGCGATCGTTAGGGTGTTTCGCTCGAAAGATGACACCTGACCCGAAGGGGCCCCCACAGTCGAATCTCGGATCACGTCGACGTCTCGCCTCGGCCGATCCTGGGGCCACGTCGATCAACCGATCAGCACCCGGTGCCACCGGGATTGACACTATCAGCAGCGAGGTCAACAAACTCCGGCACACGGGATCCTTTTTTTCGGCCGCTCCAAATTCGGGCCGTGTCGATCATGCGTTTAAGGCTCGCTCCAAAATTTGCTTAATTCCTTATTGTCTCGTGTTTCGTCAGCGAAGCCCGTAAAGCCAAGACCACGGAGGACCACGGCTGGAGATTGGGAGCAGGGATTGAAGCAAAGAAATCCGTGAAGCAGTCAGGCTCCTGTCCGGGAGCTGCGCAGGAAGTGGACCAGCTGGATCAGGTAGACGACACCACGAAGTGCGAAAAGGCGGGGTGGAAAGGAAGGAAACATTAAACCGTCGCCAATGGAGGGCTCCCGGGTGTTTTTTTCGGGCCAGATTCCCGCGTCGCCACGAGTGAACGGTTTTATGCTAAATCTCTCGCGCGCTTCCTGGCCAAAACACCGGAGCCCTAATCAAACCATTTAACCTGTGACACGTAAAACCGCACACCTTCACCGGCGGGCGATGAATTATTTATATTTATTCCAACAGGTTGCGACAAACAGAACCTCTGCGTGGCAAAATAAACAAAACATGAAGACATCACGCGGACACTTGCGCGGGCCGCCCGTCGACGTGCGGCGCACGAGAGACAGCGCGCCGCGCCGAGCCGCGCGACGATCGCTAACGATTCGCCCCGCTTTGGTGGACGATTTATTACTCATTATCGGACACCGTCCGGCTCGTCAGACCGGCCCCGGCCCCCCCCTGGGTCCGAGGTTCCTTGTATGTTTCCATTACTACAAGACACGTTGCGTTTGGCACGTTTCGGTGTCAGCCCTGGCAGCGCACGCCGTCCGGAGCGCGGAGTCACGCAATGCTCTGTCATATGCACTTGGCGCGCCGGCCGGAGTCGGGTTGTCCCGTCGGACGGTTCGCCGTCGCCGTCGCCGCCGCTTATCTGGGCAGTTTTATCAAGAAACGCACCGCGACGCTCGCCAGTGCGTTGCGTGCCACCGGACGACCGGACCTGCGGACGTGTTCGCCGTATCCTGTTTCGTATCGCCGACAAATTGTTCGCCCGAAGGGTAGTACAGGGGGAGCCGGCGGTGTCACGCGGTCATTAGGAGCAGCAGCAGCAGCAGTCGGCCCTTCGGCCTTCTGCGCGAAGGATTCAGCACTTCAGACGAAAACGGAAAAACACAAATTAATTGCATACCTTCGGTCCGGTGCGAGTGCGTGTGTGTGTTTAGCATATGAAAAATGCAAAACCTTTTCAATGGGGCTCCCGATTTCCCCCGCAGTGTCCACGGTGCGTAATCGACGCTCGCCCTTTTGATGAGCTGCACGGGAATAATGGCAGGGAATGATACGCAACCCTCGGGGAGTGCCCGTGCCCGGGTTTTTCTCGGCTAAAACGGGATAAATGGAAGAAAAGCGGAAAGCCCGACGCGGGTGCCGGATAAAAATCAATATCAATCTCACGGAAGTGCGCCAGCGGATTGACCATTCAAGGGGGCCATCCCCGGGGTGGCTCGGGCGAATACGTCCCTTCGGTGGGGTTCGGGGAAAACTCACTCCGGCAAACAGCGAAACGCGGAAGGAAATCGTACGTTTTCTCCGTGCCGTACCAGGGCGAAGGCAGTCCTTCGAAACGGACAGTGCTAGGTGAATACATCATCGGCAAGACCAGGCAGGCCTCCTTTCCGGTAGGTTCACGGAGGACAGAGCTCGGTGAGGGACGGGCAAAAGAACATTCCGAGAGTCCCGTCGAGAGTCGCCCGGCGTCGCGGCCGAGAGAAGTGTTTTAAAAGTGATGCAACAAAAACGGACGCAAAATCAGCAAAAGAATACTGCGGGAGTCAAAAAGTATCGGGAATTTCTTTGTTTATTCTTCTTGATTTTTTTTTTTCAGGCATAGCCTTCAACAGATGTTTCGTTTCGGCTCCTATCTTAACCATTGACTGTAAAAGGTGTCCTAGGAGCGGCCTCTTGAATTTAGCGAATAGTCAGAAGTCTCATGGTGCCAAGTCACATGAATATCTTGGTTGAGGAATCGCAACATCGACGCTATAAACGCGGTTCCAAAAACAGGCTAAAGGCTCTATCAACGGGAACCAAAAAATAACTGGTTCCCGTTATTTTTTGGCCACAGTAGTAAACGCAGCCGGGATTTATGATTATTGTGATTTGTACTACTTCAGGCGAGCATCGCACTCCAGGGACCAGGTTTCGCTTACATCGATGGACGCCCGGTTGCCACGGGGTTCGGCATCCCTCTCTCTCTCTCTCGCTCTGTGCTGCGGCTGCTGCCCGGTGGTCATCTATATATATAAAAGAGTACCGCGTTATTGTTATTCCTTTCAGAACTCAAGAACGGCTGAACCGATTTGGCTGAAAATTGGTGTGGAGGTAGCTTAGATCCAAGGGGGTAACATAGGATACTTTTTATAATCCGATCGCGTCACAATGAAGCCACAATACGCACAATGTGTTTTTTTTT